>NW_009708599.1:755-27314 GCF_000703405.1 Apaloderma vittatum | reverse complement strand
AAAAAAAAAAAAAAGGTAAACAAGTGAGGCAAAAGCCCTCCGGTTAGAGAGTGGGCCCGGTCACGGGTGCGTTTTGGGGGAATGACGGTGCATCTTACCCCCGAGGAACCGGGTGTGTAGCCAACAGGTTTGCTCAGCGGTCTTTTCTGCCCAGATTGCTGGAGCATGCCCCTGACACAGGCTGGAAGCATAAGTGTCCCTTGTTCTTTGTCAGTGTGAGTATTGCATCTGTCAATACGCACACTGTATTGAATTTGCTGCCTTTAGATTACTACAGAAATCGGTCAGATAAGTAGGTAGGTCCTGAATAGAGGTCTTTGTGCTTTTTGCTGGTTGGGTTTGGACACCCAGATGGTAATCAACTAGTTAAATTTATGGAAGATGACTTTTAAAGATGTTTGTGGCTGATGTATAGTTTTGGTAATAGCTGAAGGACAGACGTGTGGTTGGGTTTGGCTGTTTTTTATTTTTAGTGGTGGTGTTTTGGCTTGCTTTTTTTTGTTTGTTTGTATTTCAATAAGTAGACTGAATAAAGCATTGGAGGACATCCACTAGGGAAATAAAGCCTATATTAGCCAGAGGATGATTGATGACAAATGTGACCTATTTTCAGATCAGATATTTTTATTGGTAAAGGATTCTAGAACACCTGTGAAGGAGAAAGCTTTACATAGGATATGGGCGTATAAAAAGCTTTGGATTTTTGTCTGTGTGCAGATAGTTTTTTACTGATTGTCTTGCTTTCAGGAGCTCGTTAAGAGTAGATATGCAAAGAAGTGGTTTCCTCAGTGGTACCACTGCAGTTCCTGGAGCAGCTGAAGTGTATTGTGTGATTTACAGCCATCTAGCATGAATGAACTGCGTGCAAATCTGCTTACGCCTGCCCTCTGTAGTGCAGTCACTACTTAGTCACATAGGCGGCTTTTTTGGAATTGTTTATTGGGTATATTGGATATATATTTAGATCTTCAGACTCTGGGGGAGAACCAGTTTGATGAATCTCGGCAAAATGAGATCTGTTAAAAGAGTTTACAAGCAACTGTGTGTTATGTTAGAATTAAGGAATTCTTGCAAGGCATGCACCGTTAGGGACTGGGTTAATAAACCGTGAATTTTTGGTGGGTTTTTTTGATAGCATGTCAAAGAAAGTGGGGATTTGCCTGGATGTTATTTTTGTACTACTAGTGGTCCTTAGAAATAAGGGATCTGAAACAAACTTGCAAGAACAGATTGCTACACAATGCAAACAAATTTTACCTTGTGGAACGTGTTGTAATTTCAACTTAAAGAGACTAATATTTGCCCCTTTTACTAGTATTGCATGAAAAAATTTCCAGATCTGAGGTCTTAACAGTGAAATCTAAGGAGGAGAAAGTCCAGTCTTGTTTCACATTCTAAATCATCGGACAAGTGGTAGAATTGTGACATTATTTTTAAGTGGTTGGGAAGAGAAACCAACCTGAATGCTAGAGTAGTGCCTGGTAGACCAGCACATTTATCTGTCTTTTAAGGGATTATTTGTGATTGACACCTAAGGCTTCCAACAGAAGAAGGGAAAAGGGAAGATGACATCTGAAGTGGACTTAGTGATAAACTGGGTTTGTCGTAGTGTTTGTTTCGTTTTTTCTCCCACAACTGAGAAGCAAGAAAGTAGAGATTGAGTTTTGGATACTGAAATTTCTGTACAGGTTATGGATGTTGCTTGAATCGTCTTGTTATGAGACCTAATATTCCCCTATGGTGTGGGTGGTTACACTGTAGATATGTAGTCAGCTTTCTGATTATTTTAAACAACGTGTTAAGAGTATGTATGTTAAGATGCTACTACAGATATTCTTGTACTTGCAGTAGTACTCCCTTATGCACCCTTCTGACCAGCCTGATCTATTGAAAGACTCTGTGCCTTTGACGGCATATTTGAGTAATTCTTTTGCAGTCTACACCTTGAGCATGTCGTTGTCCTTTTTATCCCGCTAGCAACTGCAATGCCAAACTAGCACCTTTGTCTTGCTTTGTTGCCTGCTTGCTTTCAAGGGCACACTATCCCAGTGCAGTTAGTCATTTTTCCTCAGAATGTTTGTGTTTCATGGGAAAAATGTACTACTGTGCTTGGATTTTACCTGCTTTCAAAATTCCACCGAAGTGCTGTAGCTGTAGAACTTCTTGATGAACCTTTGTCCATTCCTGCTTAATAGTATTTTTTAGATTTGTCTTAAAGTAGGAAAAAAATGAAACATGATTCTGATCAAGGACACTTGTCTTTGGTTTATAGGACTGAACTGCAGTTTATTATAAATATACTGATATTAAATTGCATAAGCTTTTAACTTTAGTAACCTGTGAGATTCTGTGCATCGTCCTTGGTGCACTGCTTCCAAGCACTTAACTGGAATGCTGCAGGTTCCGTAATAATGTGAAGTAGCTGTTGTTTTAATACACATAACAGTCTTATGTAAGAGCTTAAGAGGATATGAAAAACTGTATATGCGTTTGCAATTATAGGATAACTTAGCCTGGCAGAGTTCTAGTACACGGAAGTTAAGTCACCAATGTTAAGAACTTAATGAGGAAAAAGTGCTGCGTAGTTTTTACACTTGTGAAACGTAAAAGAGAGCATGTTTGCTTTCTGAAAAGCTGAATCTCTCGGTTATGCAGTGATCTTCAACAACGGTTTTAGGGCGTGAATGTTGCACTGATTTGAGAGACTGATTTTTATTCTTTTCTTCATATATAATTCTGTGTTGTCTGCAGCAGCCTTCTATCTAGTTACTGACAGGACTTAACCAACTTTACGTGAGAGATAGGATGATAGCCTAGACTTTTGAAATTTTAGTTCATGTTGAGGCATGGTGATTTTCAGGTGTCTGCCAGTTCCAGACTGATTTAGGATGCTATAAATGAAGATAAAGCATTGAAAATGAGTAACTGTTGTTTGGATTAGGTGCTATTTCTTAAGGTTTAAGTAGTTTGTATCTTATGTGGAAAAGATCAGTATCTCAGAGGCAACTTGACATAGAACTGACTGAATTGGCTTGTCAGAGGCATTGCTAAACAAATGAAGCTCGCTGAAATTTAAGTAGATCATTCTTAAGAAATTTAATAGAAATTATTATTGCTCATAATGGATACTAACAATATGTGCCCATACTTGCATCTGAATACTCATGTGGAGCTAACATTTGATGCTTTCGCCTTGCTTGATGCAGAATAAAGTCATGTCGGTTCTTCTCAATTAACACAACAAAGATAATGTTAGATGTTACAACGGTGACAACTTATAAAAATGTTCAGCCACACTGAAGTGTTTGTTTATTAGTGGTGGAATGTTTAGAACTCCTGTTAATGGTCTTTAGTATACTGTCTGTCATGAGAAAAGTATGTTGTAATATTAATGGACATTTGAAAAAGGTGAAACAATTCTGAAAATTAATGAACATGGAGTGGATGAGGTGATTCCTATAAGAGTCCAGATTGCAGGAAAAAAAAATTGGTTTCTGTTCTACCGAAGTTCTTGCAGTAGGTTTTCTGTCAAAAAAGATGTAGCATCCTGTCTTAAAGACAGTGATAACCCTCAAGAATCACAATAATTTGACTTCTGTCCGATATGATTCTGTGATCCGTTTCATGTTCCTAATTGTTGGGGAGGGAAGAAGGAATAAAGAAAATGTCATGAGATTCAGAATATTAAAGCCTGGCAAAAGCTACTTGGGTGCTGCTTATTAAGCTTGGAGGAGTATAATTCTGGACTAGGGAGTCCAATTACTGTGAATTATATCTGTTGCTTTCAGGATGGTTGACTGAAAGTTTGGTTTTCTATAATCTTCAGACTTTTTTGATACTGGATCTTGATTGGTGAAGTTTATGAATGTCTGTAACTAAGACACCCATGTTAATTTCGTGTAGCTGAGGAGAATTTTTTTTATTTCAGTCAGAACCATAGAACATGGTCGTTTCAGTTGAAACTCATTTTTATATATCATGACATCACAGGGCCTGAACAAAGTTCTATACAAGAGACAAGAAAGTAGTATCAGATATCACAAAATCTGGAGCAAGTCCTTTCTAAAATATGTTATTGCATACTACTTTGCAGAAGGGTATGTGGTCATTTGGAAAGATCTGGTATTCACTTTCTTTTCAATAATATTTTTTAAGGGCAGCTTCGGATCTTAAGTGGTGTGTTGCTGAAGCGTCTGATCTGTGAACAGGGTGATGGTGTCTGTATTGCTTTTTTTGTTTAGCTACATACTGGTAGTTACTTGTAGGCACATGAATTTAGTAGCTTTTAGGACTGTGGGTGGTGGTGGTGGTGAAGCTGTTGCTGAGTTCTCAGATCCATAGGGCAGACTGCATTTGCCTTGTGTAATACCTCCTCTTAGAAATAGAAAGTGCCTTCTGAACTACAGCGCTGACCAGCATGGTTAGGAAAGTATCCTGAGCTTTTACCGCATTTCACAACTAGAGGCGGTTGGAACTAATGCCAGTGACTACTAATCACAGGTTTGTCAATGGATCATAGCGCATCTGCCCTCTTAATAGCTTTGGTGTCTAGTCTGTAATTGTCACCTTGCTGCTGCTGCTACTACTACTATCTTGCTATTCCTTTGCAGTATATACCTACTTTGGCGTTGTCTGTGTTTTCTTCTTATTCACCTACTTGTGGTAGAAAAAGGATGTACATGTTCTTGACTTTTGGGGCCTTGAAGAACCAATTCAGATCCAGTGCCGCCTTTCACTTGTCTGTATTGAAGATGATTCTTACAAAGAGGTCAACTATATAGTGGAGTTTTTACAACACAGTTCTCAAATTTTAGTTTACTCTTTACCAGTGTTTTGCAAACCACTTAAAACAGCTTTGCAAACCTGTGTGAAAGAGGAAAGCTTAAGCTTTCCATGCCTGATGTAACTGTACTAATCTTCAAGAAAATAGAAAGGTAGACAGCAATGTGTAGGTCTGAAAGTTTGGGAATTTATTGTGTAAGAAATAAATGTATTCTTTAATTGATGATATCCTGAATTGTGCATAATAGTTTTAAATTTCAATTTTTCTCATACATCAGAGCTACCTCAAAGCCTTGTCCTCGAATCTCAGGTTGTGCAGGCTCTTGTAATTTTCTATTACAAAATAATATTAATAATTCCTATTTCAACTCAAATCTATAATGCTAATCAGAGAATGCTGAGAGTTGGAAGGGACCTCAAAAGATCATCTAGTCCAACCCCCCTGCCAGAGCAGGATCACCTAGAGTGATCACCCCCACACAAGCTTTTGTTTATAGGTCCAGGACCAATGTTTTACAAAGTTTATTGACCTGCCAAATATTTCTTTTGCTTGTTGTTTACTGGATAATGGAACTTAGAGTCAAAATATTTTTCATGGCCTTTTATTTTTATTTCTGTATTCTGAGACAAGTTAACAGTAGCCATCAGTAGCTTGAATGCCTGCAATACATTCTAAAATAGTGAAACACTAACATTTCACTGTAGGCTTCCCAAATATTTAATGACAGAACTTAACTGGCAGTTAGCAGCTCTCATATCTTTTCAGAGCAAAGATCTAAAGATTGTTTAAAACTAGGGAATATTGTTAAATTGTGCAGGTTAATTCTTTTTATGCTTGGAATGTAGAACTACTTGAAAACTCTTTCGTTTTAGGTGTAGCCATGCTGAATGGTAGAGAGATTTGCTGATACATCTTGACATTTTAGTAATGCAGTGTGAGGTGAGTGCTGACGCTGTGGGAGATGACAGTGAGGCCTAATATGAAAATATCCTGGAAAATACTGTAGTATTTTATTGTGGAACTTGCCAGGAGCAGGAGAGTTTATGGGACTTGTCATCAGCGAAGGGGCAAGATATATCTATATGCTGTGGTATGGGTCATGCAAAATTGAAAACAAAGCTTTGGATAGCCCTTAGGCTGAGCTGTAAAACCACTGTCTCTGTGTGTTGTGTCTTCCTTCCTTTACTGCTTCCTCCCCCAACCCCTCCCCCCAAAAAAACTGAAACAAAACAAAAAAGTTGCATTTACAAAGAATTGGCTGTAGGGCAGTTAGAGATTGCTGTAATTTCTTTGAGTACGTTTGAATGGTAGTTGTGAAGGCTTAGGTCACAGAAAGGTGGAGGAGAGAGGGCTTTGCTGGACTGTGACACCTCTGTGTGGAAACAAAAGGAGAATGCAGGTTCTTGGGAATATTAGGTAGCATGAGGCTTGAAAAGTTTCAAATACTCTGGAGGAATTGAGTCGTGACTAGTTTTCAGAGCATGTGGTATGTGTTAAGTGTATATGTTCTTCATGACTAGTTTACAGAGCATGTGGTGTGCATTAGGCATGTTCTTCAAACTTCGCTCTTGAAATACTTAGTATCTGTCTCTAGCATGTTGACTTTCTCCTATAAAAGGAAAGATGTTTGAAAACCCTCTCGGGGGAGGGAGATTGACACACTGGTGAAGGTGTAACATCACATGTGGGTAGTGGCTCATATAGTAATCAAGATAGAATATTTTTAAGGGCTCATGGATTAGGCTATGAAGCTTAATCGGATCAATTTATGTTAAATTTTGGTTTACTGTTTCTAGGAAAAATAGCAACGATAAGACTGACTCTCAACATACAGTTATGTAGCAAATAACTGAGACAAAAGAGCAAAAGGAGAAATGAAGTAACTTATTAAATATATCTTGTGGATGTGTATAATATATACGTTCACTGAACTAGTTATCCTAAAGTCCCTTTACAAATGAAAATGCATGCTTCTAAGAAATTATTCATTTGATCTATTTAGCTATCTGCTTTAGGGTGCAATTTGTTTTGTCATAGAATCTTATCTGTGTTGACTGAGTCTCTTATTTATGGTGAAGGGAGACAGGAATGGTTAGCTCTCTGTGTACAGACAAGTCCCAGTGAAGATTACTTCAGCTTTTATGTCTGTTAGTCTGATAAAGCAGGAAAGTTTTTGAATCTACAGTATTATAACATTTGTTGAAATGGGACATTGAATCTTCATTTTCTGAAGTAAGAAGCTAATATACACGTTAAGGAAAGATGAACTAGGCAGGTCTTGCATGTAATATATAATATAATGAAACTATTTGGGCAAGATGAATTGCTTAAAGAAAAACTAGTCTCTCTGAAACATGCTGTTATTCTTAACAGATTTATTAGAGATCTATTCATCCATCTTTTAGAGATGGTTCAATCACAGTACTGTTAAGCCTCTTAATCAGATACATGTGATATTACAAAACGGCTTCTGCAGCTCTCCATTACAGAGGTTGTTTGCAGTATTTTGTGGGATAGAATGTATGAGTTTTTATGGAAGGAAGGATCTGTTCTGAATCTATTTACTGGTAAATGTCTACATTGCATAAAATGAGTATTGGGGGCGTAGCTGAATTCTGGTATAGCTAGAGAAAAATGCATTTTTAAAACCATAATTAGCCAAATGGATTAAATGCTGCTAATGGTTAGTAAGCTTGCCAACTAGAAAACTCTAAGGTTGAAAAATGAACTTATAAAAGACTTGAGATAATGTGAATTAAAGGAAAGATGGGTAAACAAAAAATACAGATCTCTTAGATATTGTTCCTCAGGCTGTGCTTTGGCTTGGTGACAAAGTATGGCTGATTGAAATTTTGGTTTTCATGTGCTGCAGTTTGCAGCTCCTTTGATAAAAATGTTCAAGAGGTCACATTGTAAGCTGAGTCACTGAAATGATCTGTCATTAGAAGTAACCCTGTTTTAGAGCATGATGGTAATAGATGTGTTAAATTTGGAAGTTTTACGTGATTCCGTTTATAGCTGTTGCCAAAATTTTACTGATGTAACTGAGGAAACAACTGCAAAGAAAGGACCACAAAGAGGCTTCAACTTGAAAGCTGGTACCTTGTGAAATTGCACTATTAGTGCTTTCAAAATTCTGCTTTCTTACTCTAGAGAGAAACTGAGAAAAGAAACTACGTTTCTGAAAAGTATTGGTATAGAAACTGTGGTCCTTTCGGTAGCATATTTGTAATCAGGATGTGCCTACGTGTGCTAGTTTTGCACCCATTTCCTCCTTACTACTGAACAATTGGTATGCTCTGGTATGCTCTCTTCAAACTATGCATGTGTCTAAGATCCTTGTGTTTATCTGTGGGAGCATCATCTCTAAAGATTTATTGTAAAGCCACCAAATTTAAATTTAGTTGGTGTGTTATTGTGGAGACTATGTTAAAGTCTTAATGAATTAGCATTAATTTTTTTTTAGCTAATGGGGCTGCAACATTAATAAGCATAGTCTGTCTTCCATTTCTGTAAGCTTTTATCCTGTTGATGACTCTCTGATGCATTTCTCCATGGATTAACATAACTGATTTTTGCTGGAATTCTGTTGACAAGTTGATGTATATGTGTATTCTGTGATTTAGAGATAAATCACTTGAGTCTGTGCAAAGATGGTTGAGAGTGTGCCAAGTAAACAAAACAATTAATACAGATCTTTCCTTGCTGCTGATGTAACTTGTCTGAATGTAAGCATATTCTGTTACATCTGGCTAGGTTTGCTCTCTTCCTTTTGCTATGCCAGGGATGGAGCTTCTTGAATTTAAGAAAGAAAAGCTGAAGTTGACTGAAAAGAAAGCCCTGTCTTTTCTGCAGGTGTTTTAAACAAAAAAAATCTCTTAAACCATGTCTTCCTGCTCAGAGATTAAAGGCGTTTCAGTACCTGGACTGGATTTGTAGGATGTGATGAATTTGTATGAACAGAGACGTAAATCTTGAGGCTGGACTTAACGGTGAAGAAAAAAATGGTACATAAAAACTTGATCACTGGAGTTTGTGGTGTTGGTAACTTCATTTGTAGAGGGAATGGCTGTCTGTTTTCCCATAGTTTTGTTTTTATTTTAAGCTTTATAATTCTTAAGTAGTTTGGCATAAATCACTGACTATATGATGCACTATGTGTAAAACAGATTTGTAGGAAGGAGTGATGTCTTATGGTGTCCTTGTAAGTTTATGAATCTAGAACAGTGAAGAGTCCAATTAGGGTACTCTGGCGGCAGCAGTCCTATAAAGTGTGTTTGTGTGGGATTTTTTTTTTTTTTTAAATGCTTGCAGTACTTTTAGGATTATGACTCTGATGTCACACAACCATATGGGGAACAGCTAATTAATATTTCCCTTATTGCTTCATAGAGGCTAAGATTAGATGATTTATGTGTGTACATGGACTATTTTTCATTAACTTGCATTTTGGGGGTTAGGTCAGTATGATACGACATTATGCCACTATAATAAAGCATTACATGAAAATATTATGTCAGTGCTCAGTAGTAGTAAAAAACCACAACAAATTGGCCTGAGAAGGGAGTATAGAAGGAACCAGAAAATGTGTTGAGAAAGATAAGAACGCTAAAGCCTGTGGAATAACTTCTGTTAAAGCAGTAACAGACTAAGACTTGAAGATTGAACTGAAGCTAGGAAGGGAGGAAGCTAAAACTAAGTTGCTAAAGGCAAGGTATGATAGTTCTTCTTTTGGAGCACATGGTGAATGAGAAGATGCACAAATTTTCAGGAGATTAAAAACAAACCAGAGGAAGTGGTTCTTCTCACAGCACATAGTTAAGGTATTAAACTCTTCATGGCAGGATATTCTTGGTACTAAAAATTCACATACTTTACTAAAGTTTCTGCCTAGCTTCACAGCGAGGGATGGGGTGGAATCTATCAAGCATTGTTAAACACAAAGCCACTGCCCTCTGATGTAAAGAAGTTTTTTAAATCTCTTGAAAACAAGAGTTTAATTACTTATCGTTACATTTGCCACTGTACTATGTTCTTCCCTGTGCATTCTCTAATGGTTACTTACAAGGTAGGAGAATATTTGACATGGGCATTAACGTGGCATGCTCTAACGTCAACGTTGTGTTGTCTTTTCTGGAATAAGGATGGGCTGGTGTTACGTGGTTTATTTGGAGTGGCAGAGGAAACTTTGTAAGACGGGCAGTAAGTATGGCATGTGTCAGGAAGCAGATATGCCGACCCCAATTTTGATACTATGGCGTCTTCAAGTGGAGTGGTTTTTGGAAGAGTGTTTGAAGCATAGTGCTTAGTAGCAGCATGAAAAGGTACAGTAACACAAAACCCAATGAAGTTTTTAAAACTTGCTTATTATCTTTAAAGGAAAGCAAAAGCCCAAATCCCAGTGTTTATAATTGTTACACTTACTCTGTTCCTTGTCTGAGTTACAAAGTTTTCAGGAGTTGATTAATTTCATTCGAATTTTACAGGGATGGAGGTCTCAAGCTGAATTCCTATGAACTTTGTTGAATTTGACAGCTGGATAGAGAAGAGGTTATACCATGGCTACAGCTAAGAGAAGCAGTAAGGTGAGCTTGTTAAACATCAGAGAGTCCTCATAGGACCCCCCAGCCTTGTAATTGAATCTGTATGAAACTAGGTTCATTAGTTTCACTGCCTGTGAAATAACTTGTTTAGCAGGGAATGGCCAGCTTCCTTTTCAAAGATTTTCTTTTTGAAGTTCAATTTTGAAACTAAAATATATTCTAAAGAGCTGTGTATTCTGTATTTTGAGTTGGCAATAAGCCATATTTCTAGCTACTTTACACTCAAAAGCGGAAGAAATTGTTAGCCTTTTGATAGCTACAGATTTAAACCTCAATCTAAGTTAAAGATGCAGAAGGTTTTGAGAGGTTGTGTGTGAAAAAAATGGCAATGGGACATAAGACCTCCAAAAACTGGTTTGAATATGAAAGCTTTATATCTTGTCCACTTAAATGCCAAATTAACTGGTAAGCAGGAGTTCAGCACAAATAAGCTCTCTCCCCTTCCTTCGCACTCTTCTTCCAACTCATTCCAAGGACTGCTGAACATATGCATCCTACATTCAAATGTTTTAACACTTGTTTTTATAATTCCAGTCAAAATATTTAGCAAGGCATTTTATTGAGCACTAAGAGTACATCTAACTGAAATGTTTCATTTCAGCCTGTAAAGCTTTCTTAATTTGTTGTAATTACAGTATTGATTGATAATGCTCAAACTAATTAGAGTAAAAACTAAGTCTTGTATGTGAGTCTGAGCTTTGCTAAAAAGGAAGATGTTCAACGGGAGAAGGTAAAGTCCAAAGTCACACCATCAGAACTTTGTATTAGAGCTGTTTCATGCTGCAACATGAAGGAATATGCCAAAAGTAAAATAAATCAAACATGTTCCTCTTGTGAATATTCTATATACATATATATATTGTCTATATTCTGTACCTTGTAAATATTCTGTAGCTGGAGAGGTTACAGATTTCAGCTTGATAAGTCTTAACAGTCCTTATAACATTGACTTCTTCAAGTGTCACTTGCAAGACTTCTAACTCAAGAACATGAGCACCTCTGATTTTCGGAGAAATTTTCTGTATCGCACTGTTGAAATTCACTTTCTTCAAGCATGCACTGATAAAATAATTTCAGAAATCTGTTGGCTACTACAGATTTCTCATCAAACCTTTTGCAAAAAACCTTGAATTTCTTAAATAATATGCAATAATGTGCCAATGTAAGTTTGGGAGAATTACAAGTTAATCATTTGCTTATTTTTAGACAAATACATAATCTTATCTCTTTCCTTTTAGGTATTCTTGGCAGTGACAACGGACTATTTATTTGCATCAGATACTCTTGTATGAAAAGGTCACATTTCCAAAGAGCTTAAATATTATTTCATCTTCTGAAACAGAATGGCAGGCTTCAAACGAGGATATGATGGAAAAATTGCGGGATTGTATGACTTGGATAAAACTTTAGGCAGAGGGCATTTTGCTGTGGTCAAACTTGCTCGGCATGTCTTTACAGGTGAAAAAGTAGCAGTAAAAGTAATAGACAAGACCAAACTGGACACTCTAGCTACCGGACATCTTTTTCAAGAAGTTAGATGCATGAAACTAGTGCAGCATCCTAATATAGTGCGACTGTATGAGGTGATTGACACTCAGACTAAGCTTTATCTTATCTTAGAGCTAGGTGATGGAGGAGATATGTTTGATTACATCATGAAACATGAAGAAGGTCTGAATGAGGATCTGGCAAAAAAATATTTTGCTCAAATAGTTCATGCTATATCCTACTGCCATAAACTGCACGTGGTTCATAGAGACTTAAAACCAGAGAATGTTGTCTTCTTTGAAAAACAAGGACTTGTGAAATTGACTGATTTTGGCTTCAGCAACAAATTTCAGCCTGGAAAGAAGCTCACTACAAGTTGTGGATCTCTTGCATATTCTGCTCCTGAAATTTTACTTGGGGATGAATATGATGCACCAGCAGTGGGTATGTCCTCTTTGAATTCAACTTATAATCTTAAGTACCATGATGTTTTGTCACTCTGTTCTCTGTTTCAAGGAAATGCCATATATGGAAGCCAGCTAATTGGCAAGAAATAATATCATAACCTAGATGAGTTCTAATGCTGGAGTTAATGCATGTTCGATGTAGATACTCAAACATTCTCAAAAATGCTTAAAAGTTCTTTTTGTATGAACTGATGCAATTGTATATGTTGTTGGTTAACTTTTCTATTAATAGTAATGTGAATACAGTGTGTATATTTGTACTTGCTTTGTTAGAAGACCCAACTTTTTTTTCAGGGAAGTGCCTGTTTTTGTTTTATTTTTAACCATTTTGCAGTAGTGGTTGTAATGATAGTTTGAGTTATGACTGACTTGTCCCATTTGCTAGCTTACCTGAAGTAAACAATCAACTAATTTTCTATGCTCACAAGGTATTTTGGCACACTGTTGAACTAAAATTGGTGCATTATTTTTAATATATTTATTTTAGCTCCTAGGTCTTGCTTAAACATCTGAATATCGCATCATGGCTTCTAACTCTGAATAGGTATTTAGGTGTGGGATTTCTGGACTTGAAAGTACTTTCTCAAGTGTGCTATAATTAGAATTTTAGATGTCTGTGGTTTTGCAAATCCATGTTGATGCTACAGTGATCCTTGACAATGATTTCTGTTTGGTGTCAAACGCTTTACATGAGTTGGTTCTGAGTTTATTAGTGGCAAACTAGAGATCGTAACTCCTGAGTTGTTCTGTGTTCTTCTGTATCTTTATTTTGAGAATTTCATGAAGTATGAGTGTAACTGATTGCAGTGGTCTCCAAAACTAGATGGAAAAGTGCATTTGTCAAATACTCTGTGCAGTGCCTTATGGGAATTTTATTGAAAAATGGAGTAGCAGTAAAATTTTGGAGGGTGAGCAAATAAATTAAGTTTTCATATTGTTGCCCAGCTGGAGGTGCTTGGAAGAAAGAATATTTATGAGGATTAATGGGGAGGGAGTGGGATGCACTAGGAACATTATGGAGCAGATGGTCCAAACTGAATTATAAAGTTAACGAAGAGCAGTTTAGACCTCTTAATGATATGTGTAAGAATGGCGGCAACACATAAAAATGTTTCTTGGAGGACTCTGAAAGCAATTAGGTAGGTAAAATTCTGAATAGTACTTGAAAAAAGCCATTAAATATAATTTTAGAGGAGGAGGAGACCTGGCTAATATAGGGTAGGTTGTGAACAGTGGGAAAAATAATTTCTTCTGATGTTTAAGGATGCCAGTTAAGTTCTATTTCTGACAATATTTGAATACACTCTGGTGGTTAGTTTTTGCTTACTTATTCCCCAGTATACTATTTCAGTTACTGGATACTAGAGCTTGTATTATCCTAGTTAGAACAGAAGCACTGCAATCTGTCAATGTTAGTGGCACAGTTTTCATCACTTTGTAATGCACTACAAAATCTCTAAAGTACTGTGTCAGTAAAATAGCTACAAAATAAAAAGAGAAAAGTTTACCATGAGTTGCCAGTAAGATAGCTACCTTGAAGAGTCTGGATCTTCCGTTTCTACTGTGGGTGAAAAAGTAAGATACTGTATGTAAGATTTATAAATATGAGTAATATATGTATTTTAAGTGCAGAAATTGTGGCGGTAAAAAAGAAAATATTAGGGACTTGACTTTAAAGCCTTCCTTCCCCCAAATGGACTCTTAAATGTAGAATCTTAAACCAATATATGTTTATGAAATTTATTACTAACTATGTAATTATGCAACTGAGAAATCAGCTTGTGCAAACCTTTCTTAACTTTTAAAGATAAACTTTTATGCTAAGGTGGGGCTGTACTTCTGGACAGAAGTAGCCATTTTCAAAAGAGTTTCAGTTAAATTTGGGTGCTGGTAATCTGCAAGGCTGATATATAGCCAGAAATTGTGAAGTGTTCCGAGCTCATTCAGCTAGTGGCTGAATAGCCAAAAATTCAAAAGAATTGCCTTGCTTATACTCTGTGCATGTTAAGGTAAATTTACATTCATTGTATTTTAAAACTTCACACCTGTGTTCATTTATCCAAAATTGTTGTTATATTCACAAAAAATATTGCAAGAAAAATTGATCAAGATATATGATGGGAATTTTCTTGCCACAGACATGACTTATGTCTTACTGATAATATTAGAATGAATATGTAAAGACTTCACATTTTCTTGCCACAAAGAGCTGAGATATTCAGGGCAAGTCTTTTATTAAGTTACATGCTTAATAAATATAATGGAAAAGCTGACTTTACGAAAAGGTAGCTGTTTCAGCTAGTTTAGAGATTAATCTCCCCTTTGCTACTTTAAAGTTTTCACACTTGAAAGGAGACTAGTTGATTTAGGTCTCTCATTTCCTTTTATGTTTAAGGCTGTAGTTAAAATGATGCAAGAGGAATATTAGGCAATGATCATATGTTCCCAGGACTCCTCAAAAAGCTGAGTTAGATAATGAGAAATTCTGTTGCTTGTACTTTCCCATTTTTTTCCCACTTAATTAAAATTTGTTGTATTCAGAGGAACTTTATGTTGTACATAAAGTTCATTTCACAGGTCAGATGGACTTAGTATTTTAGATCAGACACAGTTCTGTCCAGAGCAGTGGTGTAATCCAGCAAGTTCTAGTGGTATTCAAAAGTGAATAACTACAGATGAGAAAAAATAAAGCATGCTTCTGGTGATATTTTTCCTTTTGCTCAGCTCTGTCAGCATCGACAGCGATTGGATCACTAAATAAATAAAATTGCCTCTTTCACAGGTGATAAGTTTTAAAGTTTTTCAGATCAATTGATTCTTTCTGAGGCAAGCAAGTTCTGTTTTAACTGCTTGGCATATCTACGAACTATTAAGTGCTGTGTGGGCTACAGTAATTCTGGAATACATTGACACCTCTAATAGATTTTTATTATTGTAGCTGAATATTTTGATTGTGATTTTGTAGATGCATGGGAACTTTTGCAGAATAAATTCATCTTTCTGGGAAAGAGAAGCATACAAATTCAGATTGTAAGATTGGTGTTGTCTAATTAGCACAGTTGAGTGCAGGCCTCTGGAACGAGAGATACCTATAAAGTTATTTGTGTATTACAGTATCATTGCAAGTATTTAGCCTTGTAGTCTGTCACGGCAACACCAAGAGAATGGTGGCAAGATGTTCCTCGTAAAAGACTTGACTAGCAAGAATATTATGGTTACCGTAGCTCTTGGCTCAGTGCTATTCAACTGGCAGTTTGTAGTCAAAATCCAACTTGCTACCTTCTTGGAAGCTTCAAAGGCTAAACATTTGGATAACATCCATTGCATTAGTAGTCAGATGCTGGATATCTTGCACAATGCAGGCCTGGGGAACTTCAGCCAGTATGGTAAGATCATGAATGCCTGTATTTATTATCTAGTCATACATTTTTGATAATTAAAGGAAACAGAGGATTTGTCATACATACCTTTCTCTTTCCTGAGATGATGATATTGCTTTTGGGCCCGCTTTGCTTCTGTTGGAATGATCCCAAATTCTCATGTTTTCTTTTTGCATCAAGTGTTTCCAAGGATGACTTAGTGTTACTGGAGTGTGTTTGATCTGTTGAAGCTTCAGCCTTGTTTTCTTGGTACTTGAGCATAGCTAAGTAGCCCCAATGACCTTATCTGACCTGTATGGAGCTAATTTGCTGTTTCTGCATATGTATAGCACTTTATTCACAAACTAAAAGACTAATGTAAGCATAATGGCCAGTGGGTATGTACCTAACCTTTTACACTATAAAAATAATAAGATTTGACAGACTTCAGTTAAAAAAAAAAAGTGATAAGATACCTGCAAACCACATATGGTATTGGATCGTGTAGCATTCCTGACATTTTGGAGTTTCAGTCAAGATGAGATTATGGCCAAATTTGGCAGAAATTAAAAGCAAGAAGTCCTACAAAAGCTTTCCATTGATTGTTTTGTTTTGAAAAGCTCCCTTTTTAATGTTCTATTTATAGTTAGATATGTTTTAGAATAAGCTTAAAGATATGTGCTGAAAGCTAGAAGTGTAATACTTAGCTGCTTCCAGTATAAGAGGTCTTCCCTTGCTGTTTTGCTTGCATCAGTGCAGAGCTAGCGCTTCTCATCTACTGCACTCTGTAGCATGGCTGACTGAAGAATTGATTTTATTAGCTAACTTAATAGAAAACTGTTAAATTTTCTGCATTATTTATTTCTGCCAGGTTAGCAGAGCTGTTTGTTCCCTTAGCATTGAGTGGAATTGCTGGTGCAGAGGAGGTGAAAGGGAGCATACAGCTTGGACTTGAATTCTGAGGAAAGGTGATAGGACCTGCCCCTCTTTTTTGTTAGCAAGTTTAGGTGAGATTGACTTAGCCTGGTGCACTTCTCTTCACCTTCCGTGTAAAAGAAACTCATTTGACTGATATTCATCAGGTGTCATTGCAAGTGCATTTTCTTAGGAGAATTGTGTATTTAACTTTCCAGCTTCAAATGCTTTTTGAAGCAAAAAGCGAGAAATTGATCATGGAATCACTTAGCTTGGAGAAGACCTTAAAGATCAAGTCCAACTGTTAACTTAGCAATGCCAGGTCTACCACTAAACCATATCCTGAAGCACCACATTTACACATCTTTTAAATACTTCCAGGGATGGTGACTCAGGTGCTTCTCTGAGCAGCCCATTCCAATGCTTGACAGCCCTTTCGGTGAAAGAATATTTTTCCAATGTCCAATCTAAACCTCCCCTGGTACAACTTGAGCCGGTTTCCATTTATCCTATTGCTTATTACATGGGAGACTGATGCCCACCTCTCTACAAGCTCCTTTCAGGTAGTTGTAGAGAGAAATAAGGTCTCCCTCAGCCTCTTTTTTGCCACACTAAACCACCACAGCTTCCTCATCTGCTTCTCTCATAAGACTTGTTCTTGAGACTTTTCACCTGCTTCATTGCCCTTCTTTGGACATGCTTCAGCACCTCCATGTCTTCTCTGGTAGCAAAGGGCGCCCAGAACCCAACACAGTATTTGAGGTGTGACCTTACCAGTGCCAAGTACAGAGGTGCAGTCACTTCCTTAGACCTGGTAGCCACATGATTTCTGATACAGGCCAGGATGCCATTGGTTGTCTTGCCACCTGGCCACACTGCTGGCTCATAGTCAGCTGCCTGTTGACTGACACCCCCAGATCCTTTTCTGCTGGACAGCGTTCCAGCCACTCCTCCCCATGGACCTGGCACTTGAGTTAACTGAACTTTACATAGCTGACCCCTGCCCATTGATCCAGCCTGTCCATAACCCTCTGAAGAGCTTTCCTACCATCAAGCAGATCAACGCTCCCACCCAACCTGGTGTCATCTGCAAACTTACTTGAGCCAGATCATTGATAAAGATATTAAACAGAACTGGCTCCAGTACTGAGCCCTGGGGAACACCACCTCTGACCAGCCACTAGCTGGATTTAACTCTATTCACTACTGCTCTTTGAGTGCAGCCATTCAGACAGTTTTTCACCCAGCAAAGGGTATGCTTGTCCAAGCCACAATCAGTCAGTTTCTCCAGGACAATGCTGTGGGAAATGATGTCAAAGGCTTTACTGAAGTTGAGGTAAACAACATCCACAGCCTTTCCCTCATCCACTAAGTGTGTCACCTTGTGATAGACAGAGATTAGGTTAGTCAAGTAGGACCTGCCTTTTGCAAACCCATGCTGATTGGGCCTGATCACCTGGTTGTCCTGTAGTTCTTCAGATCCTCTTTCCAGCCCTTTTTGTAGATGGATGTTACGTTTGGTAATCTACAGTCTACTGGGACCTCCCCAGTTAGCCAGGACTGCCGATAAATAATGGAAGTTGGGTTTGGTGAACGCTTTGGCCAGCTGCCTCAGTACCCTGGGGTGGATCTTACCTGGCCCCAGAGATGTGTGTGTCTAAGCAGAGCAGCAAGTTGCTAACCATTTCCTCTTGGATTACAGAGGCTTCATTCTGTTCACTGTCCCTGGCTTTCAGCTCAGGAGGCTGGGTACCTGGAGAACAACTGGTTTTATTGTTAGACTGAGGCAAGGAAGGCATTAAGTACCTCAGCCTGTATCCAATAAAGGATGGAGATTGTTTTTAGGAGTCCTTTTGTTGTTAATGTGTTTGCAGAAACACTTTTTTGTCTCTTACAGCTATGGCCAACGTAAGTTCTAGTTGGGCTTTGGCATAACCTCACGATAGCCTTGTAGTCCTCCTGAGTTGCCTGCCCCTTATTCAGAAGGTCGTAAATTCTTTTTTTTTTTTTTTTTTTTTTGGTCTCCTGAGCTCCAGGAAAATTTCCCTGTTCATCCAGGCACATCTTCCCTGCCAGCTCATCTTTTGACACACAGGGACGGCCTACTCCTGTGCCTTTAATATTTCCTTCTTGAAGAATGTCCATCTTTTCTGTACTCCTTTGCCCTTCAGGACTGCCTCCCAAGGGACTTTGTCAACCAGGTTCCTAACCAGGCCAAAGTCTGCCCTCTGAAAGCCTAAGGTAGCAGTTCTTCCCACACCCCTCCTTACTTCTCTGAAAATTGTCCAAGACAGCATCCAACCATTGTCTCACCCTCAAGTCCCTCTCTGTTCACAAACAGCACGTCCAGCTGGGCACCTTCCCTGGTTGGCTACTTCACCAACTGTGTCAGGAAGTTATCTTCCATGCACTTCAAGAACCTCCTGGACAGTTTCCTTTCTGTTGTGTTGTATTTTAATTCCAGCCGATACCTGGTAAGTTGAAGACCCCCACAAGAGCAAGGGCTGGTGATTGTGAGCCTTCTTCTAGCTGCTTATGGAATATCTTCTAGCTGCTTATGGAATATTTGCGAGTACCTTGTGTATTTCTGTGCTGCACTTGGGTTGGCGACTCGCCTTTCTGCATTCTCCCTGCTGTGCTGTGTATCTCATGCTGTTGGAAAAACTGAGTCAGTTTGAAAAAAAATAATCAAAAATGAACTTTTTATACTTTTTAGAAGGAGCAAATGTAAGGAATTGGTTGTTAGAATACTTTTAGAAAGTTTTAATCTTGAGGATATTTATGTCATGTTAACTAAATTTATTTTTATGTTCTGTAGTGATTTGTATGCAAGTAGTAATTTTAATGAAAGTGGAGTCCATTTTATGTAGTGTGCTATCCTGTGATTCTGCTCTTTTTCCCTCAATCTGATTATTTAGTTGACAAGAAAGTACTTTTAATGCCTCAAATTGAGGGTGTTACATTACAGGTATCAGAGCCTTGTATTCAGAATTGAAGTTAGGATGTGATGGGGCTCTGATGAAGGCTGGGAGACTGTGATCCTGATGACTGCTCAGTAAATCTGTACTAGTTAATATTTATGAAGTATAACTTGTGTTCCATTCTCGATTACTTTATGCACAAGTTTTAATGGATTCACAAATAAACTGCTGGGTGAGGCAGAGAGTAATTTATCCAA
Source organism: Apaloderma vittatum (assembly GCF_000703405.1). NCBI lineage: Eukaryota > Metazoa > Chordata > Aves > Trogoniformes > Trogonidae > Apaloderma > Apaloderma vittatum. Next base: position 7,521 of record NW_009708599.1, on the reverse strand, counting down.
GTGAAGCTACAGAGGAAAAGCTGTCAAGATAGTTCTTGCTTACTACCGTATCAGCTCAGTTCATGGGAGAACTGTTTTCATAATGTTTCAAACTGCTGTTGTGAAGCAAGATTTTATTATGATAAACACATCTCCACAGCCAGGAAGCTTCATTTTCATGTATCTTGCAAACAAATACTCAGATTTCTTATGTTTAGCCCATGACTGACTAATTTAGTGACATGGATCTGGTGGGACTTAAATCAATGGCGTACTACCTAGTTATAAACCAGATTCTCAAGTTTTATGTTCCTATGTAAAGCTATACTAAGTTGTTAATTTTTATTTTAAAAGTACAAATTACACAACTAAAACCTTTAGGAAAAGATGCTCAATCAGAAGTTCTGAAGGATTTCTTAGATACCAGGAGCAAATTGTCTTTAGTACTTATATAGAAAAAAAAGACAAAAATCACAGTGAAACATGTATGTAAGCTGCATGTACTATATAGACTTTGATATGTCTAATAATTTTTGAGAACATCTTTTATACAGAAAAAAGCCCTTACTTCTACATTTAACTAATTAGGATTGGTTTTTATCCTGGCTAATTATTTTCTAGAGTAGGAGTATTGAAATTCACACAGAAAATGTTAGCTTCATTTGCTTTTAATGTAGATTCAGTCATTCCTGAAATGTGGCTAAGCAACAGAAAACAACAGAGAAAGAATGCATTTCTAAAATGCAGAATTAATGAATCACAGTAAAAGCAGGATATTTTGGAATAAAGGCCGTGGCACGTGTTCATGGCGGTAGCTCTTGTTAAAATATCTGTAATGAAATTTGAGGAATGAGAATAAAGAGTAACTTTTTGTCTGTTTATTTAGTGAATTTTATGCAGCCAGCAAAACCCATGCTGCTATTCTCAGGGCAAAAGAAATACTAGTTGCTGGACAGAATGAAAATAAGAATCATTTCCAAAGATAAGACTAGTTACTGATGATAATGTCTTAGTCAAATAAAATGACATGTATAGAACAGACTGTTTTACCACAGACATTTTAATAATTAGCTTAAAAGCCATTTGCTATTTATGCTCTTTTTTTCTGGAGGGATGGGGGAAGGGAAAGATTTTTCCTAATACTCTTGTCTGCTGTGTATTCTAATAGTAATTTTAATTGGATTTGTAGAGCTTTAAAACAAGAAGAAAACCTAGTTCTGCTCATTAACTTTGAAAATGTTAGCATTAATTGCAGGTGATGTCTTCTTCAGTCTTCTCTGCAAGGGAAGAATAAATCTGGTTTTACAAAGGAAAAAAAATAGTTGAATTAGCAGCCAGTGGCATCTCTGAAAACTAGAGACGTCAATACACAAGTTTATTCAAAGCTTTTTTCATTAAAACTTAAAGAATGGAAGAATAGTTCAATTAACTAAAACCTAAGTATCTGTGGAAAAGTAATCTTTGTTCTTTACCCATACTCCTCAAAATTTACAGCTTCTAGATTTGACAACAGCCTGTGCACATGGTGTAAATGTACTTGTGATACATAGAAATGCCAAAATCATTAACACACTTATTCTATACCATCTTGCTACTGTCGTCTTATGCAAGGGATGCAACTTTTTTAAAGCTTTTTAGCTTATATGGGGTGGAAATACTTCTCTTAGTCTCCTTTTGATGCACAAGCAAATTGACAATATAATAGGCACCATTCAAACAATTTGGTCATGTGATACCAGCTTTTATCCTGTAGCATGTAATTTTTCATAGCTATTACTAATGGGAGGTCTCATTTTGTGCAGTGTTTCACTTGTCATATTAATTTTTACTCTTAAACTGTGTTTTTGTTCTTCAGACAAATATGTGAAGCTTTTTCCTAAATGTGAGTGTTCGCTCTGTTTTCCGTAGCTTCTACTGTGAACAGGTTCTTAAATTTCAACTTGGAAGAAGCATATCTACCACTGTTATCCTCCAAAATTATCAGCCTATACCTATTCCTGAGCCTAGTGGAAGTTTCACCTTGCAATTCCAATCCAGATAAAGTACTTCATGCTGGGATTTTGTGTCTTGAGTTCAAAAAAGACATTGCCCAGTTGCTGCTGAATGTGTCCAGAGTGCAGAGATGCTGATGATCTTTATGTTAGATTTTCCTTTTTATCTATGCGTAGAAGAACCTGATTTTGAAGTGCTGATTTGCTGGGTCTCTTTCAAGGCTTCTTTTCAACAGATTTTTATGGACTAGGCTTTCTTCCACAAATCTGCTCTGAAGAGGCTGTAGCAGCAGTGGTGTTGACATTCTCTTTGATATCTTAAGATAGTGGTTAGACTAATTGCCCGTGATGCTGGAAATAGGGCTCCATTTCCATCCTTTGTTTATCCACAGTCTGTTGATACCTCTGCAGTGACAAAATAAACATGGGAACATTTGTGCCATCTTCATAAAAGTTGATTTATTTTCTGGTTTGCTTTTTAAGTGGCTTCTAGAAGAAAATAACTATAATGTTCAGCTGTTATAGTAAACATTGCAATGAAAAATGTATAAAACCTGACTAAATATATTCAGTATTACAAATCACATGTGAAGAAGCATGCTTCCTGCAGAAAGATCCTTCTTATCAGCTGAGCGTTATGCACTCTGTAAACTGTTAAGCAGCTCAATTTAAGTTAGAATGAAAAAGGAAAAAATACCTTTTCTCTGTCAAGATCTGAAATAAACAACTTTAATAAGCAGACTCAACTTACGTTATGTAGTTAAGTGCAAATGTGTCTATTCCAGAATGAGTATGGATTTTTAGGTGCTTAAAATCACAAATTCACATAGCATGTATATGTGACAAGTGTCTTGACTTCTGAGGAACAGTAGCAATTTGAGCAAATCTTAAGTTGTAAGGATTCCCCTTGTCACACAGATTGCAACTTTCTGAAATCCGTAGTGTTTATTTTAGGAGTAAATCTGGATGTTTAGAAAACAGTAACTGACTAATGAAATGGTGAAGCCCAGCTCAGTGGTTAAGCAGCTGAATATGGATGTTTTTTGTGCAGAGGACGAACTTGAACAGATGTTTGCCTGCCCTGTGTTGGTGACAGGTGTAGTGCAGGCAGCTAGTGACGTAGTTTGGTTTCTATGGCAGTGACTTCATGTTATGTAAGGAAGTTGCGTATACACAGCCCTGGTTGTCATGGTTCTGGGAATCCTGCTTGAACAGTGCTTTCCTGATCAACATTTATTTTAATGGCTTTGAAAACAATAAAATATTCTCTGCTGCAGCTAGCTACCAGTACTTTTAGAAGTTCTAACCTCTCTTATTTTATTCTGGTTATAGCAGCGGCAGTTTTAAGTTACTAATATCCAATTTAAAGACTAAATTGCATCGTGAGATCTTCTTTGTGCTTTTGAAAGAGACCTTGAGTTTTGGGTGCTGCATTATGAAAGTGTGCCTTCCTTCACCATAATAATTTGAAATTTTACAGGTTATAAGATAAATGCATGCAGCATGTTAGGCCTAAATTCTAGTGCTCCACCTATTTTCTAAAGAAACCAAATTAGATGACCCTTGGAGAGGAGAAGTAAGCAGTTTCCCTAAAACCTTCAACTGCTGATTACTAGGCGTAGTAAAAAAACTTGAAATTGTGAAAAAATAAGTTCTTGTTTAAATCTGCTCCTCTAAGTGTGGGTCTCTGTAACCCTTTTCTTCCTCGTGTTCCTTCAGTCAGGTGTCTCAAATCTAGAACTGACGCACGCACCCGAGTTCTGTGCTATGAAAAGGAAATATAGCTGAAAATGTATCCTGAGTTGTTAGCCCAAGCCGAGGAGTTTTGCATACACAAGCTCCTCCTTTATTTGATTAAACTACTCAGTAGTAAATTTACTATGATATTTAAAAGTTTTGTCTAAAACCTGATTAATATTTTGAGCTTTAGCATAGTACCATAGCTAATATATTATCTTCAAGTGGTATGCTGGGGTGTGAAGGTAGAGTTGAGGTAGAGATCTTTGCAGAGTTCTTTACTGTGTATATTGCACATCAAACCATATTTGCATTGAACTGAAGGTGAGATTTTTTTTTTTAATGGTGCAGCTGATTTAACAGGTCTTAAAAAAAGCAGTCTTGCTCTGCACTCAGATCCTGCCCATATAGTTCTTCACTTTTTTAATGTGATTTTTTTTCTTGACTGTTTCTTGTGCAACCCTTTAGTGAACTAATGCCATGCAGTGAATAGGCAAAAATGTTAATAAATGTTGTCTTAATTGCTTTATTACAGCTGGTAATAATATGTGAAAGCAGAAAACTGTCTCAGCTAGGACTTTTCCACTGAGTTGACATAAGGTATATCAAATTAAGAACATACTATAAGGGCTGCATTCAGTAAATAAATATTTTTGCAAGTGTGTTTCACATAAAAACTTCTATTGTTTAAAACTTTGAGTTTTCTTCCTCCTTTCCCAGTTATTAGCTGATCTAATGAGATTCTACTTCTTTCTAGAAGCCTTGCTTTGATGTCATGCTCTTATTTCATTTCTGCTCCAACATCTTACTAATCTGCTCACACAACTGCCTTGTCAAAGTTGATGCTTTCAACCAAATTCAGTCCGTAGGTCTTGACTGAGACTTTCACTCATTTTGAGAGGAAACCCCATTTTGTAATATGGTAAGAACACTCTTTGGGATTTAGAAATGGAAGATCAAGGTTGCATTGTCTGCTCTGCTGGTGGAAGTGGTCTTGCCAGCAGAAGCAGTTACTCTCCTTTTGCTACACTTACTATGTGAGCAGAAATTGCCAATAGCAGGATACAGCACCAGGACAGGCAGTGTGTACTGACCAACTATTCATCAGACCACTTGCTCAGTTGAGTACAAGCCATCTTCATCTTCCTTACGTTCCTTGGGATCCAGAGGATAGATGAGATTTCTCTTTATTAGTAGGAGAGAATAATAGAGTAGTGCAGATTGTGACAGCACAGAACAGTACAGTAAAGAACATTCCTGTGTAGCCTTGTGTATTGTTTGGGGAAATAAATAAAATCTGGCAAATAAACACCATAGTAAAATCTCTGATTCTTCTGTACTGATTTCTCAAAGACAGCTGTGAGTAAAGGTCTTGCATTTTGCCTCTGTCAGCCAGATGGCACTGTTCTGGAAACCAAGAATTTTCCAAAATGTACCGTGACTGTTACATTAAATCCTAGAATGCGTTGGGTTGGAAGGGACATTTAAAGGTCATCTAGTCCAACCTCCCTGCAGTGAGCAGAGACATCTTTATATAGATCAAGTTGTTCAGACCACTATCAAGTCTGACCTGATGGGTGAACAAAAATTCAGTCATCAAAACAAAGAAAGCATTTTTATTTCTTTCATTCTTTTTTCCAGTATATTTTCTGAATTTGAATAAAATATATGCAGCTATGGATCTTCAGTAAAGTGGAAAGTGCAGATACAGGATTGTTTTGGGTTTTTTTGCATGTTTAAAATAGATTAAAACTAATAAGTTGGTTACAAACATTAGCATTTCTGATATATGTACTCTATAATAATTTACCTGAGATACGGGTTAATAACCCAGTTCTTTTAAACCAGTTCCATTTTTCTGTTGTTCTTTCAGGGCTTGTGTATTTCAGAAGAAATTGCTTAGAAGAAATGTTTAATGCTTCCTGTTTTCTGTTTTTCTTACTCTACTTCCTTTACACTGTCTTTGGTTTGAGGAGTGAAAAATAGTTGTTCTTATAGCTGAGTTGAGACAACCCTGTACTGGCTTAAATAGAGCATTCAAATTCTGTGTGTTCACACTATCAACGTTATTTTAGTCCTTGCTGTGCTGTGTCATGCTTTCATTTTCTCAGATAAACACTACAGTGTGCTGCTATGTGAGTGCTTATCTAAAATGCTTTGTGCTGAAATGATACATGAAACATTTTATTGTGGGGAGCATTAACCAGAATACAAGGATAGATTGTTTCACAATGGATTTTAGGCAAAGTTAAAAATCTAGGCAGGACACTGATATCCAAAAGATGAGTTAGTAGAAATGTTTGAATTCACATATCTTATGCACTTGTGAAAAAATGAGTTTGTGGTGGGAGAGAGAATGCACCGAAACTTTTTTGGCCACTTTCAAACTGAAGAGTAGGAGAAAGATGTAAGTAACTACAAATTGAAGGTGTGCCTCCTAGGTGAAATTATGTCTGTCTGGTGAGGCTTTTTTAAATCGTAAATACCAGTAAATTCAGCTTTCTGATATCAGGCTATGAAAGTATTAACATAATTGTTGAATCTTAAACATGCAAATGGTCGTATTGAATTTGCAGGCATACGTGATATGATGTGCTGGCCTAAACATTCTCAGTACCTGCAGGATTTATGCCCTAGTATGCGTAAGAGAAAACAAGTAATTGTCTGAGTTAATAGCATACACTTACTAAAATTAGAGCTCTAAAGAAAATTATCGTGTAGTGTTTCTGTTCCTCTGTTGGCTAAACTGTATCAAGATTGGGTTGTAACTAACAAAATGAGTAACTGTTCTAGGGATTAATTTGTGTGATTTCCATGAAATAAAACTGTAGCTGTCGTTCAACTTTAAATGTGTGTCGAGTAGGGGTGGACGTGGCATTGCCAGGTTAAGGATTGGACTCGATGATCTTAAAAGATATTTTCCAACCTAAGTGATTCTGTTACTGTAAGTATTTTAAGTAGACCACAGAAAGCAAGATGCGGTTGGATAGGTGTGGTTCTGTCTTGCAAGCCCTTCAGGACAAGATGGGATGTACTCTGCTTCTTATGACCCCTGCCAG
>NW_009708599.1:0-724 GCF_000703405.1 Apaloderma vittatum | reverse complement strand
TTCCCTCTTTTCTCTCGGTTCAGTTGCTTGTTTGGTTTTATCACATAAAATTTTGGGAAATCCTAGAGAGTGTAGGACCCCAAATTGCCACTGAAATTTCCAGAGCATGGAGCTGTAGCTGAAGTTCATATGCTCTAAGCATGTATTGGAGCTATTTAATTTTATGAAGTATGAAATATTTCTCAATATTTAAACTTCTTGTACTGAATACAGTAAGACTTGAGAAATATTTTCTTCTAGGCAAACTCTTGATACAGGTTTTATTATTAGCTTTTATGGTAATTGATAATCATCTAAAGGGCTTCATGCCCAGTAGTGCTTCTTTTTCATCTTCTGATACGTCATTTCATTGGGGAACAAGAAGGTTGTTAAATGTATGTTTGTTTTCTTATTTTACACAAGCAGAAACTAGAAGGAAAAAAGACAACTCCCAGAGTGTAGTAGAGATCACTATTAATTGTTATATTTGATGGATAAAAACAAGGTAAACAAATGGATGGATAAAAACAAAAATAGAAACCGAAAACAAAACCCACAAAAACCCAAAACACTTCACACTTTGTAATATGCTTGGTGTAAGGGTGTAAGAAGGTAGTTTTACCTGAATGATTTAATTAATAATTTTCCATCAGAATCACAGAATGTGAGGGGTTGGAAGGGACCTCTAGAGATCTAGTCCAGTCCCTGTGCCAAAGCAGGATCACACAGAGTAGGTCACACAGGA
>NW_009708598.1:31265-81561 GCF_000703405.1 Apaloderma vittatum | reverse complement strand
TTCTCCAGGCTAAAGAGACCCAGCTCCTTCATTGTTCATGGTGTACGCAATCGCTCCAGTAAGCCTGCACATTACACATACCTCACTGAATTCTGGTGCATCACATAGACAAGAAAAACCCCAAAAAACCCACAAAGAAAAGGTAGCTAAAGGCTTCATATGCTTGTCAGTAGTGCTGAATGACTGAGTCTCTTCCAACATGATTAATGTGATTCTGTCTCTGCAGCAACAGGAGGTAAATGTTGCCATCTGGTTCTGCTCAAGTCGGGAGGTTTGATCTTAGGCCTAACACTGCCACTGAAGTCTGCAGGAACTGTTTTTATAGACTATTCCCTTCTTCTTGGACTCTGAGTGCCTGACTGAAACAGGAAAATAGTCAGCTTAGGCTTCCTCTGTACTCTATAGAAAAAGAGATTGATGCTACCCACTCGAAATCTAAATGATCTCTGGAATGTCCTATATATCTCCATTGATTTCCTATCTCTCTCCATTCATTTTAATGAATGTAGGGAAGTTATATCCCTAAATTAGTTAGTTCACTTATGTGCCAAAAATTATATGGCCCCTGTGCTTAACCTTTCTTGAATCAACATGCTTTATCTGAACAATTTTGTCCCTCAAGAAAGCAGATCTTGTACCTTTTTTGAGCAAACATCTGTAGTTTCAAACTCACTGTTTTTACAGAAAAAAAGGTTAACAATCCCAAATCATTTTGGAAAAATAAAAGTGTTTCTCACTTTCACCTAAAAATACCCTGAATATTATAGAGATAATTAAAAAATGGTGCTGGTTAAGTAAATATATTTTTAACAGTTCTCAAGAAGCACTACAAACTCAAACAGTCTATCCTATACTGATTTTGTCTCCCTAACAACAGCATTAAAATGGTAAAAACAAAGACAGCTCTTATTCTGACACAGAACATGCACATAAAATTAATTGAAAGAAAATCTACTATGTACGTAGAGTAAATTGGCCAATTGTTACACTGAGGCAACTAATGTAATGAAGAAATGCTGACCAGTTTATGATAAAACTGGTTTTCCTTCTCTTTCTCAATTACTACATGTTCTTGCACTGCCTGCGCCAGCCAGATTAAAATTCCTATAATGACTTGAATGAATGGCATCAGCAATTAGCAGAGCTCACAAAGTCTCCAGAAAAATTCTTGCTCCACATTTCACTTCTGTTAACAAAATTAGATACGAGTGGCCCGTGTGTCGCCAGGAGGCTTGTTTCTTGTGTACAGAGCTTCCCAGGGTATAAAAGCAAGACAATGCTTTTCAAGAATTGTTTATAAGTGATAAATTACGCACATTTTTTTTTATACTATGAATCACTGAATAATTCATCCAGAGGATAATGATGTATGCCTTAATAAAAACTGTTTGGTATAATTACAATTCTATTCACAAGCAGCTTAGCTCATGCTCACAGAAGGTATTTTGGCGGGGTTTTTTTCCCCAGTTACTTTGATTTTCTCTGTCAATTCTGAACTTTGCTGCCTACCATTATAGCTGCAAAGTTCATGTGAAAACTCTGGTTCGCAACTGGATGCTACAGAAGAGCAACTGGATACTACAGCAGAGCATTGCTGTAGCACTTAGAAGTCCCACATATGGACTTTCTGTGTTAGGCCTTCAAAAAGCTGAGAATATAGAGGTAGTCCTTGCTCTGAGCCTCTCTTGAATCAAAATCATAAGCAAGAGATTGTTCACACATTATCAGTAAATAAGAAAAGAATAACACTGGAAGCTAAGTACAGTAGGCTCCTGTCTGACGCAGTTGACTGCAAGAAAATCAAACAACTTTGCAAAGTAATAGTATTGATAGTGTGAAGTGCCTGAGACATCTTGACCAAGGCTAACAGCTTGAAATTGTGGGGTAGTTTTGGTGACTTCTTTGTGCTGTATTTTCCACAAACACAAAATCCCATGGGAAATACTGATTGTGCTACTCAGACCAAGGGGATGGTAGAACGCAAGCATAAAGCCCCACAGAGTGATCCAGGCTTCCTATTCCTCAGCACAGAGCAGATGTCTAAAACTCAATGGCTATGTTTATGTTAATAAACCATATGCTGCCAAAGGACAGGCTTGGCGTGGTTGCTTACACTTAAATTGTAGGCTGATTTCTGGCATAGTATTAGTTTGATGTAGTTCTATTGGGCTCATCCAGAATTTAGCACAAATGAGAGATCATTTTCAAAAGGCTGATCAGATGCTACCTCCCTCTTTTGTAGGCTAAGAGGTTTTAGCTGGGCTGATACAAGCTATACCATACTGCTCGGCCTGCGGATTCGAAAACACTTACACTTAAATTGTAGGCTGATTTCTGGCATAGTATTAGTTTGATGTAGTTCTATTGGGCTCATCCAGAATTTAGCACAAATGAGAGATCATTTTCAAAAGGCTGATCAGATGCTACCTCCCTCTTTTGTAGGCTAAGAGGTTTTAGCTGGGCTGATACAAGCTATACCATACTGCTCGGCCTGCGGATTCGAAAACAGACCATTATAGCACAAATGAGAGATCATTTTCAAAAGGCTGGTCAGATGCTACCTCCCTCTTTTGTAGACTAAGAGGTTTCAGCTGGACTGATACAAGCTATACCATACTGCTCGGCCTGCGGATTCGAAAACAGACCATTATCTCAATTTACTGCTATACCTATGGCTATCAGATTCCTGCCTGCTCCTCCTGAATGTTCTTTCACAACAAAGGAAATCCTAGGTCTTCAGAAGAGACCTAGTATAAGAAAAAAAACAGTGATTACCAGATTAGAAGTAGAAGTCATTAATCTGCTCTTGCATTTTCAGAGATGTGTAATACATAGTCTGTCAACAAATGTAAGACCTCACAGAAGAGATTTTTATGGAAGCTGAGTATATTGAGCTGCAGGTTTTGTGACAAAATGTCTCCAGCCCAATGGCTAGAGCACCCGGTCCCCAAAAGGAAAACTTTGCTTTTCACTTGTCTTGAATATGATGGATGTTTGAACTCAAGGCGTTTACACTGTTTATGCATTTTACATTAGAAAAAAAAAAAGAAAGAACCCACAATTATTAGGGTAGTGTGAGAGTATCAGTGAACTGTAGACTCCTGAACTAAGCTTACTTTTACTTGGGAACTTTGTTCAGATAATTTTATTTTCTTGACTGAATGGGGAATCTATCTGTCAGGATAAATTAAATCTCTTACTTTCCCTTGTTTCACTGTATGATCTTCACCTTTATCATCAGAGTACTCTCTGCAGGTGTGGATTGAAGTCCCTGAGCAGAGCAAGATTGCACTCTGTAGAAGGCTATTCTGCAAAATATAAGCATTTCTTTAGTTTGCTCATTTCTATCAGTACCTAATCAGAGCAGATATCTTGGTGTGAATTCCTCTGCTTGAGCCTGAATTGCAACAGAATATTGGTGCTGAAGACAAATGACTGAATGCATGTACATGGGAGTGAAGACGTATAAGGAATGTTCAGACCCACCAGAGAGGTGGAAGGGCATTCTGCATGCACCAAGGATGAGACTATGGTGGGAATTAGGTCATCTGGAAGACAAGTGTATGCATTCATTCTTACATTTCAAATTAAGCATCTGGATTTCTCAGACCTCAGCCACAGGCTGTATCTAAAGACACTGCCGCTGGGCGACACTAAGTTTTATGTAAGTTACAGCAGGCATCTCTTGAAAACTTGTATCTGAATAAATTCAATCCATTGAACATCTTCTGTTCAATGAATAGAGTCCTGCTGTGTGTGACTGACTTTAATTTCCTGTTTGAGGGCAGCTATTTAGTTTAGTGGGCAAGTTGCAAAATTATTTCCTTTGGCTGGTTTCCAAGCTCAGAACCAACACTGAACTTGAATGTAACTGTGAACCAGTGATGATAGTTTTCTATCACTGAGCTTGCTGTTTTGCTTTTTATATCCATTTATACTTTTAAATTTCTGAGATACTCACTGACATAGACCTACATTAGAGCAAGTAAATGCTAGTATAATATGGATAAACAACAGTAAAACATATTTAGCTTCCATGTTGATTAGTTTTTGAGAGATCGTTGCAGTGTCTGCAACACATGCATAGTCAAACTATGTCTTTTATGGTTTCAGATGTCTGTATGGTATCTATCTCAAGACATGGGTAATATGTTTGTGTTGATTGCATCTGAAAGCATCTTGTACCATTGTGGTTTATTTCAGTTATTATCAATAATGCCTTGTAATAAGTCTCCTTGTGCATGAAAGATGGAAGGCAGTAAGTATGTCCATAGATAATTAACACTTGCTACGGGGGGTAGGGAAGTGTAGGGGTTGCGAAGGGAAGAGCGAGAGAGACAGAGAGAGAACTATAGGAAGAAATTAAGAGGAACTGAGAGAAAAAAAAAAGAGGGGGGGGGAAGAAATCTAGTTTATTTTCAACAGGCAAACACAACTTGCATGAGAAGACCCTCACGTACAACATTTAACACATTATAAAATAACATTATTTATCTAAACTTTATCAGACATTTCATCCTTCAAATTTCATTTCAGGACTAGTTTTGAAATATCCCTAAGGTATTGTCTTACTTGCAAAATGTTATTTCAATTAGTTGAATATCATTCTTTACAGGATTCAGGTCAAGCGAGGGGCAAAACTAAATCCAAACCAAACAATATGTGTCTGCAATAAATTTCTGTTCCTGAATTATTCATACATAATGGCATAGGTGACTCTTCAAGCATTTGGAATTAACTAGAATTGATTTCTCACTTTTTTATGCCTAGTTGTACAAGCTTTTTTGTACTTTTACTTCTCCTTAACAAATAAAGTATTGATTCAGCTCCACTGAACATGTTTTATTTAAACTTTGCCCTTTGTCAGCAACTTAGTCTTCTACCCAGAATTCTCCTCTTTGACTTTCCATTGTTTCTTGATCTGGAAGGTGAAATATGCTGGATAGGCTCCTTAGTGTGACACAACATATAAAATACATTCCAAATTTGCTGTTAAGAGTTACAATACAAAGCATAGACCACAGGCTTTAAAGTACCTAGTGCTCTTTTTTTGGGGGGTAGACTCAGATTATTCCCTAGGGAATTGAACAGTTTCAAAGTCAAATAAAAAGGCATATAAATTACAGGCATTTTCTTTTTCTTTTTTTTTTTCTTCTTCTGTTAGTTTATTCTTATGCCAATCAAAAACGAACACTGCATGATGAACTTGGGTGCTTTCTCACCCTCCTCATCAGGGCAGTGAGCAAAAATAAGATGTGAAAGTTCATGGATCGAGAAAAAAAAGAGAGATCACTTACCAGTTACTGTCACGGGCAAAAGAGACTCAACCGAAAGTGAGGGAAAGAAAAATATTTCTATTTCTGTAACAATGCACAAAATGAGGCATTTTAAAAGTACTTTATTTCAGTAAGAGATTTACAGAGTTAAAGTTTACAAACAAGAGCCCTGACTAAGATGTCTATGGTTGAGAAGTATATAAGATCCCAGTCTAACTTCTGTCAAAGCTAACAGAAAGTCAAGGTGATCTGAATTATGATGCAACATTTTTCTGTTAATTTTCCATAGGAATTCTAATTCTGCATGTACTGTGGTACGGCCATATTGATTTTCTTTAACCCAAGTTTATTTCTATCCAACAGAAAGAAATTCCAGTGAATAAATTCTGATTATTCTGTCACATATGAGAAGTGTATTATAAAAAACAAATTGATATTTTTGGTAAAATTAAAAATTGCAGTTTTTGAAGTAGCAAAACTTAATCACACCAGTTACTATTTCACTATGATGCTAGAATCCACTAGAACAGTCTAATTTAGACTGCAGTGTAATTATTTCATTTTTTTAAGCTTCTTCTTGTATTTATTGTAGAAGTAAATTCAGCTTCTTTGCCAGCTGTATTCTTTGCAAATGCTGTAGAGTATAGCAGTTCATAAAATACAGATGCAGATTACAACAACAGTTTGGAATATGGTGATTGTACCATTGCATCATCATATAATATAAAGATTATCATTATTACCAATCCATAGGAAAAAATTGTAGATTTCATTTGTTCAGATAAAGATATTTGTTATATGATGTATCCAGAATATCAGCTTTATTCTATCTTAGTCTTTTAACTCTTCAGCTCATTAGACTTTGCCATAAATACATTTTGTGTGCAAAATTACCAGATTGTTGACCTAAAGACAAGGAAAAAAACAACAAAATATGATATTGGCAGTAGCACAAAGTACCTGTTCTTCACATGCAACTCTTTTCCTTATAGCAAATGCAGCTGTAGAGCATTAACTCTAAACAACCTTCAGTAATAACTGACATCGTACTGTATTTGTACATCCCTTAGTGACAGTCAAAGAAGAGTCAGTCTTTACTGAGTGATGGTAGACACTCGTTTCTCGGTTATCTGCAACAAAATCAACATGAAAGAGCTACTCTTCTCTGAATCACAAGATTATCATCATAGTATATAAAGTCATATAAAAAGATACGAAGTGGCAGTTTATTATGATTGGTAGAATATAGTATAGATATATAAATATAACTTCAGTATATATACCTAGAAATGTAATAAATCATACAGGTAGCCATTATTCTGTATGAATTAAAAATGAGATCTTTGCTTTATCATTCCTTTAGAAAGGCAAGGAAGACCTAATAGAAGAAATCATTAGATCTCATATTTGCCTCAATGGACTATGAGTCAGCCTCCAAACTATGATTCAAAGTGATTGGTTTTTATGGTTTCAGCCTCATCTGAAAATGTAAGTAAAGCAAGCAGGGAATTGAGGAATTCTTTCTTAGTCTTCCTAAATAAATGCATATTGTATATGACCTTTAACTAGTTTAACCATGATGAAGACCACAAATGTGTAAAGGTATTTCTGTTATAGTTGTAATGAAGCTCTAAGAACTCTTGAAACACTTCAAACTGGCATCTTAATACAAGCCTCTCTTCAGTAAAAACTGGTGTGCTCTTCCTAAAATTCCTAAAATACATTGCTTTCCGAATTTTCAGTAGAGAGAATCTTTGTTCAGATGTTTAAAAACGAAATGGAATATCATGAGGGATAAGGTATTTGACACAGTAATTGCAAGAAAATTGATTAGATACACTGCTTTAATGGAGCAGCTAGTCCTGAAATCCATTTCCAGGTACACTGAGGACAAGAAAATCATGAGGCATTGTCAACATGTCTTCACCAAGGGGAAGTCATTCTTGACCAACCGATAAACTTGTATGACTGACCTGGCAGATGAGAGAAGAGCAGCGGATGAGAAACTGAATATGAACCAGCAATGTGCACTCGCAGCCCAGAAGGCCAATTTTATCCTGGACTTCATCAGAAGTGTGGCCAGCAGGTCAAGAAAGGTGATTCTGCCCCTCTGCTCTTGTGAGACTCCACCTGCAGTTCTGTGTCCAGATCTGGAGGCCCCAACATAAAAAGGACATATGAATCTGTTGGAGCAGGTCCAGAGGAGAGCCGCAAATAGGGTCAGGGGGCTGGAGCACCTGCCCTGTGAGGACAGGCTGAGAGTTGGGGCTCTTCGGTCTCCAAAAGACAAGGTTCTGTGGAGATCTTATAGCAGTCTTCCACCACTTAAAGGAGGCCTAGAGGAAAGAATTTTGTGAGGGAAATCATTCCCTTTTTCTTTTGGTTGAAGGTGTCATATTTTGTGATTTCCTAAAACAAGTAACTCTATACCAAGTAAATTCACAAAGTTTTGTTCATAATCTCACGAATTCCATTTTAAAATTAGATTGTCTTGTGGTCTCTGTATACCTTTTGGAAATCTATTTAAGATATCACTTTGATCATGAGAATCCTTATTTTCTAGCTTAAATGCGCACCATATCTTCCCATGTCAACACTGACAGTAAACTTAAGTAGTTCTTTTCCCTCCTCAATGCTTAGCCCTCTTGAGTATGATCCAGTCCCCACCTAATATTCATTTAGCTAAGCTTAAAGGCACTTTTCTAAGGCTTCCTTTCTGTAACAGCTTTCTGATCCTTTCTGCAACACCTTTCTGATCCTTTCTGCAACAGCTTTCTGCATTCTTCGGGTCTATCTAGAAGCTGTTCTTTACGTTTGTTCTTATTGGAATGTATCATTCCTGAACGGAGCTGACCAGAACAGTAGAGATGATTCCTCTGGGCTCTGCCTAATATTTTCTGCAATTTTCCTTGTAATCTGAGCTGGGAGTACCCAACCTACCTCTCTTAAAGACTATATTTACGTTTTTCTTAGCAAATAACATCTATGTCCCAGGGACATTTTGCTATTGACTGACAAAGTAGTAAGAATTCTGCTCACTTTGTAGCAGCCTGTATCTGTGTGTGTTACCTTGGGGAGTGAGGATGCTCCTGAAAGCAGTCTGCCTTCTGCTTTTCCTCCAAGATGGCCCACACCATGTGTCCAGTCTCAGGCACCTGCATGAAAGCCCCAGATTTTTGCTGCTAGACCACAGGGCAAGTATGGGACCTGAACCCACCTCACCATGAAGACAAAGACACACGGTGCTATCATGGAGTTGGTACGGGCAGCTCTCCTCCGAGGCAGTACAGGGTTGACCTTTGTCTTCCAAAGGCAACTCCTGACTGTGACTTGTGAGCATAGTGACCTCTCTATAATTCTTTCTTATAAAGACAAAAAGGGAATTTGTTTACGTTTGCTTGTTTGTCAAATCACACGGTGATGTTCAGGAGGAAAATCATCCTGGAGCAGAAAACCTCACATGTCATATCAAATTATATGTTTGAAGTAGACACTAATGAGATGACTGCTTCAGTGCCCCTTCTCCTTCTTCACTGAACTTGGTGTCTGCAGGACTGTTTCTCTCACATTTTCTCACTCCTCTCCCTCAGTTGCTGTTGAGCAGCATTTTTTTCCCTTTCTTAATTATATTATCACAGAGGTGCTACATCACAGATTGGCTCAACTTTGACCAGCAACAGGTCTGTCTTGGAGTTAGCTGGAACTGGCTCTGTCAGGCACAGGGGCAGCTTTTGGTGTCTTCTAACAGAAGCCACACCTGCAGTCACTCCACTACCGAACTTTTGCCATGCAAACCAAACAGAGTTGCTCTGAGATCCATAAATAAAGAAGTGTGAATAAGAGATATGCCTTTAACTGCACACTGTGAAGAAAGTGTGCTTTACACCGGACACCTCCAATTACTTGTATTAAATACAGCTGAGGACCAATGTTATACTTGTCTTACGCATTGCACAGCATGTCTAAAACTGCACTCCTTACTACGATCCCTGACATGGAACCTAGCAGCAGCACCAAGAAGCTTGCATCCATACTAGGCATCTAGCTCTCTAGACAAGGTGGCCTTGCCCATGTTCTTTACTGGGAGTGCTAACATCTAAATTATGTCCAGAAATTGTCTGGGAATGCTGCTAACATCATGCCAGGGACAGTTCCATGAATTTAACAATGCAGACAATTGAATTCCAGTGCTTGGAATTGCTCCTCGGCTCTGCTCAGTTCACCAGCTAACAAGTTGCCTTGAAGTGCTCTTTGATCTTCCTCCACCTTATACTAACATGCTCTTATTACTTTGGTGCATGAAAGTCCTATTTTTCATGCTTTAGAGGCAAGAAACTACCATATCGCATATAAAAGTAAACTGAACTAACTTTAATGGATAGAATTTCTTCCCATCAAAAGTCTGCCTTATCTGAAATTAGGGGACTTAACTGTCTTACAGAGAGGTTTGCAGCTGTCTGCAGAGAGAACCTGGATGATGGATTTAATGCAGTTGTCTACACTGGGCTATGCAACACATTGCTGATATGAATCATGTGCTACTTGGCTGCATTCACGTGGTCTTTGGTGTCTACGTGTGATGTAACATCCAAGACTCCACACAGCTATTTAGTCTGATCCTGCACCTCAGCATTGTCATTGGAGAAAGATAATCACATCATCGAACTTTGGCAGCTGTGGAAGGGTTTCTGGTTATATTCTCTGTCTCAATATGGTACAGAGACAGGCTCTGTTAGCTAAGACTGCCTAATCGTTACCTGATGTAGAAAATGCACAGTTCCCCACATTTCCTGCCCTCCAGACTCGCTCCTGCTGCTGCTGCTCCCAGGTGCACATTCATACCTCCCTGTTAACTCTGTCTGTTAGTTGTTTGGCCCTTCTGCTATTTGTTTTTAATCATTAAAACGGCAGGAAAATAGCCACCAAAACCAGAATAATGTTCTGTCCACTTTTGTTATCAGAAGCAGAGAAGCTGGATGGATGCTTAAGTCAGGTCAAAGTGCAAGTGAAATATACAACAAAGGGAAGAAGACAAAGTGGTGTGGGACTCCTCTGAGCATCATCAACCACTTGTGTCATCTTATGTCTCTCCTAGACACATCATCTAGCCTTGACTGTCTGATAATCAAAGCTGTTAGTACAATCACTTTAACAGGTTACTGCAGACATTCAAGAATTCTCTTTGCCTCTTTTTGCAGTTATAAGCCTTTATCAAACAAACAATAATCATTTCAAGCATCTTATGATTGCTTTTCTATAAAAGTCTTTTTTTTTTTAGTCACTTAACTCTGCCTTTTCAGGGCTCTGTACATGGTTAAATGGGAGCTCCTCAGAGAAGAGCTTCATCTGGCTTCGCTATTATGCATGTTCAGCTGCTATCTTGACATTACCTCCCTGCCAGCATTTCTCACGTGCCTCACAGAGGTGTTATGTGATGTAATTAGTTTTATCATTATTGTAATTATCGTGAAACCAAGCTGACAAAATGAGACTGCTTCCTTAGGCTTTTCCCATCATTTTTTTGCTGAGCTTTAAGACTGTTTTAGCGGTCAGAACTTTCTCCTGTGTTACTTACCTATTCTCCCCACTTCTTTCTTTTTTTCTTTTGTGTTATTTGGTTATGGTGGTGATAAAGCATGCTGACAGATTCTACTGTATCATTTCCACAGCTGCTTTGGAAAGAAAAGTCACTAATAAATTGCTGCTCCTAGTGCACCCTTCTTACATTTTAGGTAACGAGAGAATAAATAAGCAATTTTTTTTTTTCCCCAAAGGAAATTTAGCACTATGTCCATACATATTTTGCATACTCACAAAGCCTGGACAATGCAAATGAATGATTTAGGCAATGCTTCAATTCAAGTTCCCTGGTTTTGTCTCAGATTCACAGAGAATCTAGATGTTGCCACACTGAGCGTTTTGATGTTTAACAATGACATGTTTTCCTCCAGGAGAAAAACTCACAGTCACTGGTTGCACAGGTTCACCGCACTGGAAATGCACAAGTTGGTGTTTCGCACACGAGTGGCAAAAGGCAGCCTGCTGAGCCAGCCTGTGCCTGTCAGAAGGGGTATGTTTGAATTGCTGCTCTTGCAAACACACTTAGGAAACAACCTGAAGTTCACAGGTATGTGCTTCTGCAAGATTTCCCCATGCACCTCTGGATGTGCATGTGCAATAGTGTAGAGATTGGTGTACTTACCAAGAAAACAGTGCTGTTGGCTAAATTCGGTCCTCAAGGATGACAAGGGCTCAAAGTCACCTTTCTCACATCACAAAAGACTGTTGCAGGTTGCCATCTAACTCAGGCTCCCTAAATCAGACTGTGTATTTATTGGGAGCTAGCCCTCAGTTTATTTAATTTGTCAAAGGGAAAGAAGAGAAAGAAAGGGATTTTTGAGATATATAGAAGAAGAAGAATAATTCAGGTTGGAAAAGACCCTTGGGATAATCGAGTCCAACCATTAACCCTACACTACAAGTTCACCCCTAAACCGTATCACCCAACACCACATCTAAGCAACACCTAAACACATCCAGGGATAGCGACTCAATCACTTCCCTAGGCAGTCTATTCCAGTTTCTAACCACTCTCCTGGTAGAAAAAAGCAAAGCAAAATCAAATGCTTCAAAGAAGATTCTGGAAATAAACATTTTTAAAATGCCAATACTTCTAAAATTTTACACCTCATTTGAGCCTGGAGTATGTTTCCTTTTAGTTCAAATCTTTTAAGTAATTTTCTATGCATTCCTAATAAATAAGCCTTCATTTATTTATGTATGTAAAATATTGCTTGAAATACTAATTCTCATTCAGATATTATATTAGCTATTTTTAATGTTAAAGACTTTTTTTAGTGCATTATTTCCATTAGTCATAAATTAAAGTGTAATATAAAATAAAACTTTATTTACCTTTAAAGATGAACTTGAAAGTTTTGTGTACAACAAACTATTGATCTATCACCTAAGTGATTCTTTTTTTCTAATAATCTGCACTCTGTTCTGATACAGTAGTTCTGAGACCAAAATTTAATGATCTTGCCCTTTTTTTTTTGGACTTAGTTTTCTGCTTTGTTTTGTTTTGAGGGTTTCTTAGCTATTTGAAAATCCAACTTTCTTTAATATATACTTTATTTCTTTATATCCATGATAGTGCCTTTAGGGTATCTGTGTGATAAATGCATAACTCTGTGTTCTTGTTTGGAACAAGAGCAACTTTATCCTAATGTGCTTTGAAGTAGCAAAATAGTTTTGTGATTTCCCTAATATAATATTTCATATTCCACATAATGTGATATTTTATTTTCCAATGAATTTATGTATAGTTAATTATGTTATATTCTGTCTGAATATGTAACACTGTGAAGCAATTCCAGAAAATTCTGGTCTAATTCTTCAAAATCTGAAACCCAGAAAAAAAGAAAGGTCTCCCACATAGATAGCAGAAAATGTAACTTAGTGTTCAAGCCTGAACTGGAGTTAACAGGGGACCCTGATTCTGAAGAAACTGTACTAAAAAGGAGGATCTACAAACCTTGGAAAGCCACTATTATCATTACAACTGAAAGCCTGTCTTGTCACAAAGTTGGATGGTTTTTTTTTTTCTTTCTTCTTATTTTTTCTTTTTTTCTTAACACATCTTTGGGTAATATATGTGTAAGGAAGCCTCTGTTAGGAGTTTTTTCTAACATTTCCACTTTTTTTTATGGAAGTTTTGATTACTGTTTACACTGCTTGTCATGTATCTTACCCTGCTGGAAAATGAAAGGTTAAAATCTTGGTGTCTTTAATCCAGATTTTGAAAGATAGAAAATAAACAGAAATGGGAGTATCGTATAATACCATATGCAGGTGGTATGTCATCCTGTGCTGGAATGGAATATAGGTAGAGCAGATTGTCTGCAGGATTTGAAAGGGAAACCAATGCTCTTCGCTTGTTGCTCTTCTCTTTAATCCTATTTTGCCTCACTTGCTGATAACTATATTTACAAAAATGTACATATATTAATTATTTTCATGCTACTGTGTTATCTGTAGGATGTAAATCTATAAAATATAAATTTTATGCAGCAAATCTACATATTTATTTTTCTCCGTGGCCTATAAAATAAGTAAATCCTATTACTCCTAATTTTTTTTACATTTTGCTGAGAGGTGAGAACACTGCAGGTGTTAACTACTGAGCTGCCATTCTAACTGCTGAGAGATTTTTGCAGGTGCAGTTATGCCAGTGAAGACCTTTCACCAGGGCCTACTACAGCTTCTTGTCACTGCCTCCCTGCCAACGTGCCCCTTTGATCTTTGTTTCATATGCTTGAAATGTAGCTCCTGTAATTACTTCATTCTTCATGAGCCGAGTTAACAAAGACATGCTATTTTTAAACTCACCTGTCCCGTTTCTACCAAACTGGGTTAAGTCAGGACCAAGGAAGAGCTCAGTTAGTGGGTCAGAAGGGCCAATAACCTTTCAGAGAGGAGCACAAATGATGTGAACGACAGTCGCTACAAATGGACTAGCACGGTTGAAACAGGACGGCAGAAAAGAGCCTGAAATGTTCTATCTGTGAATGTACCATGAAGAAGATTGGTCCTGCCCTTTGCATAGATGCATATATGTGAGATTTTTGTACCAGGAATCTCTTTTCCTTTACAAACCTTTCAACCAAGATCTGAGGCATTGTGCTACTGAGATCACAAGACCTTCACTCTCTGAGAGTCTTTAGAAATGCAAATCATCTCAGTCGGTGGAGAAGGATATCTTGCAGTTTAATTGCTTCTGGGATCTTGGGAAGCCCAGCATATTACAGAATCACAGAATGATTAAGTCTGCAAGGGACCCTGGAGGTCATGATGTCTGACTCCCTGGCTCAAGCAGGACCACCTAGATTTGGTTGTCCAGGACTGTGTCCAGATGGCTTTTGAATATCTCCAATTAGGGAGATTCCGCAGCCTCTCTGAGAAACCTGTACTACTGCTTGATCACCCTTACAGTAAAATTTTTATTTTCCAATATTCAGAAGGAACATCCCATGTTCACTGTGCACCTGTTGCCAGTAGTCCTGTCACTGGGCACCACTGAGATGAGCCTGTCTCTGTCCTCTGTACAGTCTCTTCAGTTATTTATATACATTAATAAGGTTCCCCCGAGCCTTATCTTCTTGAGGCTGAACAGTCTCAGCTCTCTCAGCCTTTCCTCATTTGTGAGGTGCACCAAACCCTTAGTCACTTTTGTGGCCCTTCACGGGTCTCCCTCCTGTAGATCCATGTATCTCTTGCACTAGGGAGCCAGAACTGGACCCAGCACCCCAAGTGTGACCTCATCAGTGCTGAGTAGAGGGGAAGCATCACCTCTCTCAAATTGCTGTCAAATATTCTTATGTAAACCAAACTAACTCCTAGATGAAGAAACCATTTCTTATTTCTTGATGTGCAAATTATGTGTTTCTAAGTGCGTGTTAGACATTAAACACCACCAATCTGTAGTAGACAAGAATCATTAATGATGGACCAAATTTCTGTCCTACTGCAAGAGTGTTAACTAAATGCTTCTGTATCTTAGCAGCATAATTTAGGACAAACAAGTATCTTACTATAGTTTAATTTGAACTTTGTCAGTGAAAGAAAAACAGGCTTTCTGACACAATCGTGCATGTCTATGCATAGACAATAAAAACACAGATAATGTCTTTTCCCCCAACTAGGACTGAAAATAACTTCCCTATTCTTAGCCTGAAGTCCCTAATTAATTGCGACAACTATTAATTTACAAAATTACTTTGAATTCATCCTGCCTCAAGAGAGAGTCAAAGCTTAATTAATCTCGTTACCTGTTGACCTGATCTAGTTGAGAGGCATCCCTGCCCATGACAGGGAGGTTGGATTAAATGATCTCTAAGGTCCCTTCCAGCCTAGGCCATTCTATGATAAAGCAAAGACCTTTCAGTAGTTAATATAGTTGGCGCACCTTGGTTAAGTCTCAAACATTTTTTTCCTCTTCAGGTGGTGAAGTTGTGGCATGCCAGCAGCTGAGGTTTATCTATATCCAGTCAGTTTTGACTATACGTTCTAGGCAATATCATCTGTAGATGCTGTTATTCTGAAATATTTTTAATATTCCAAAATAGATTTTACCAGATTAGTAAGAAATTATCATATTTCTGAATAAGAATATGCATTGATATGCTAATATGTAATGATCATTCAATTTTATTATATTTTTTTTCAGATTATGTTTCATAGGTAAATAGATGCTGATGTAACTCTTTTTCACAGTGAAAACTGTGAAAAAAATCCAAAGCCATTGGATCATTAAATGAGTTCATTTGCTTAATCCATCTTTAAGCCAAGCTACAGTAACAGAACTAACAATGGGTTAAGTTGTAAGAACATTGATTTTGCATGAGAAAAGGGAAGGACAGTGAAAAAGGTAACCTCTTTAGCCACAAGACCAATATGAAACTTTACTTCTTTAGGTACTGAAAAAAGTAGCAGAGAGAGAATTAACCACAAGTGTAGCATCCTCCAGTATTTCTCCTTCAAGGCTATTCTCCCTAGGTACTGGGTTGACACCATCATCTGTGTTTTATGAGATCGGATATGATCATAGCCTTGGATATCAACCACTTTATGCTGGCTGCTTTGCTATTCCTTGCTGATAACATGCAAACCTTTCCTCTGATTGAGTGTGTGCCGCTTGCCCTTGAATTCAGTAATGAGTAAAAAGTTTTTTTCAGTGTAACACATCCATGAGGTTTCAATATTTAACTTGTCATAGTTCAGCCCTCTCACAGTTCCACCTAGTCAAGGAGCATACTGCATGTATTTTCTAACAGAGTGATTTATAAAGGCATATATAATGTTTCCACAGAGATACTGTTGCGTTCATATTGACAGAATTGGATCATCTAAAGCAAGGGACCCCCAAAGGGATGGGTTGCGGAAGAGGGCAAATTATTTATGTAGAAGATAATGAATAATGCTTTTTTTCTTTTCCGAAATGAAGACTCAGATTTCTGTAACTTAACTAGGATAATCAAGTTGCTTCTAACACACACTGAGATTCTGAGTGATTTGAGGACACTGTTATAGGTTTTTTCCCTCAAGTCTCCTGAAGGAACTTTTGTCTGGGTATTATTTATAGTAAACACAAGTCTTTATAGACCAAAACAGAGAATAAATTACATTGCCAGCTCTGTAAGACAAGAAATAAGAAACTTCAAAACGTATATTTTTTAATCCCTTTTATTCCTTAATTCTGTCCAATGTGGGCAGGTTGCTCATAGAAATAAAGGTTATTCTGCAGTTATAAACTGATTACTTTTTGACGTTGTGATAGAGAATATGTGGCCTGGAAAATTTTCCCTAAGAACATGTGTACTTTGTTGTGCCTGGCAATGCTCTCTATAAGCATTAGATCTGAGAAATTCATTTCCAGCACTCCGTGCTAACAAGTTAACTTTCTACTGAAGGTTAGTTTCCTAAACAGCACCTCAGAAGAGAAATCTCATACAAGCGGATTTCCTGTATGATCTATAAAAACAGAGATGCTGGTATTCCAGCACCTTCTCACTGTAGAGTGAAATGCGAGATCTACTCCATAACCTTGTGGATTGACAAGGGATCTGTAGAAGAATGTGTAATGTCTCAAGGATGCAATTCTGTCTTTTCGGTGAGCCGCTCCAAGATTTCCCCATACAAATAGTTCCCCTGTGGTCTTAATTCACAAAGGAAAATAATGCAGTAATTAGAACTTTAGACTTGAACACCAGGGTTTAACTGCTTGCTGATACTGAAAGTACAAATACCCTACTGGTAAGGCATTAGTCGTGTGGGTATAGATCTCAGCTCTACTATCAGAAGTGAGTAGTAGTTTATTATAGCAGTTCTGAGCAAAGTGTATCAGCCTAAATAGAGAATAGTGTGAAGTGAATTTGATATTTTAAATCTATATGTAGAAATATTCATAGAATACAAATGGTATTTTGGGAAGATTGCTCACAGTTAGGGTACATCCCACCTTCACTTTCCAGACTTCTATATCAGAGATCTCTTTTATGGTCAATGGAAATAAGCCTTTCTAGTGTAGGCATGATTTCGTCTTACAGGAGACATAGAATAGGGAAGATGAATTGTACCTATTTTTCTCCATTTGCTATACAGAGTTCTCTTGACAAACTGAGAGAGATGCATCATAGGGTTCGAAATTAAGTGTGATAAATCTCACAGTTACAGAGTTCTTTTCATTTCTATAAAATAGGAATAACATTTTCCTGACAGATATTTGCAAGATAGACATATGATAAACCTTTTTTTCTTTTTTTTACACTTGAATATTAATACTATAGGTAAGTACGTCCTGTATGGGCAAGAAAGAGAGAAAAAGATGGAACGAGCCACTTGCCAATTAGTTAATGATGCAAAATCAAGGAAAGAGATGTAATAAAAGTGGACATCTACTACAGTGTGTGAGGTCAGAGTCTAAATGGCTGCTTTCATATCAAGTCTGAGTTTTTATGCAATCCGCTTGGTGAGAATGGCAGCACAAGTTTGCTCTGCACACAGCACAATGGCATTTCTATCCTGAGGATCTTGTCACTCATTTTTGTGATTTTACAACAGGTTTTTTAGTTATAACAACTGATAATTTTTACTTTGATTTAAAGATATATCTGTAACCATCATCTTTCCCCTGTGAAAGAGAAGTAGAAAATTTGACCTAAATGTAATTAAACACTCAAAATTTAGAAAGTTGATGTCCTGGTTCAAGCTAAACAGAACCAATTCTGTTCAGCAATTTTTACTTTCCAGTTTAGTCTCTTCTAAAAGGCTGCACTTTCTGAAGTCAGCAGCATGTTTCTGCAGACAGTGTGTGCTACTGGCAGTGATAACACCTGATGTTTGCAGTTACTGCCTGGCACTGGGATGCAGAAAGGCTCTTGCTGGTCCTTATTCCTGTAGTGACCAAGGCCACTGCTGGCTCTTGTGTGCCACGCTGGGAGTGCCGGGTAGTGAAAGGGGTCACAAGGAAGTAAAAGGTTGCACCTCCAGGGGGGTAATAGACAGGACAGGTGATCAGCAAGAGTATTCCATCCCATATATGTCACATTTGGTGTAAAACTGAGGGATCACAAGGGTTTAGTTCTCTTCTTTCTTCTGGGCCGGTTAGCTCAGTTGGTTAGAGGGTGGTGCTGATAACACCAAGGTCGCAGGTTTGATCCCCATTCAGTCCCCATGTTTTCATCCCATATCCGTCATATTTAGTATAAATTGAGTGATCACGAGAGTTTCTGTTCTTTCCTCCTTCTTTGCCCTCTTCTGAAATGGCCGGCGTCCAGAGAGGACTCTGTCCGATCTCCTGCCTTTGATCCTGATCCAGAGTTCCCGAATCTAGCTGCTGTATCCAGCTCCTCTCTGCCGCTGAGCCTGGGACTGCCCTGGTGCCACCTGCTCTGCAGCATCAGTGGTGATGGCTACTGAGGGGGGAAACCTGGGTTTGATATCAATTTTGCATATATGCACATAGTTCACTATTTTTATTATTTCCTTGTTCATTAAAGCTGTTTTAATTTTCTTTTTTTCCAATCCATAAGTCTCTCTGCCTCATTCTCTTTTCCTTCCCGTTCAGGGAGGAAGAGGGAGTTAGAGAGCACGTGTCCATGTTCAGTGGCTGGCCCAGCCCTAACCCACGACAGTTGAACACATTCCCCCACACAAAGCACTGAGATATAATAAAGGAAAATGAGGATTGGGGGATTTTTCACAGTTTTCTTTGGATACATGGTTTTATCAATACTGCACTTGAAATCTTAGGATGCCACTAAAGTGTAAATAAGAACTGCTGTAAGCTCAGTCAGAGAGCTGTAAAATACTGTGAACTACCAGTCTCTTACATGGTCACAATTTTTTTTAAAAAAACCAAACAAACAATAAAAAATTCCCTGTCTAGAGTTGTAGTACTTATTCAGAAGTAACCTTCACTTTCTTTTGATGTAGGTAAAAAGTATTGCTCTTCTATCTAATCCATGGGAATTCACAGGAGACTAGACTGAACTGGATATCTCTTTTTTAAATTAAGTGAATGCTGAGTAGGAGGCTGTAAAATTGGCAGAAGAATAAAGCTGATAGTCTAACAGAAGAGACTATTTTTGGTACATCTTGGGCTCTGAACTCATTAGCATGATCCTTGGTAAACTTTTCTGACCCATTTTTTTACTTTTCACAGGACTGGCACAACTGCATCTCTCATTATATCACATCAAATGAATCCCACTGACATGAACTAGGTACCAGCTTGTTAAGGAAAAGACATAAAGGCAAAATTCTCCCAGCAGATCTGCATGACAGCTCTTGATTACTGATAGCTCATTCTCTAGAAATGTGTAGTCTTGTCTTTGACAGGCAGTCAGAGACACACAGTATCAGAGGTGAAAGATTTTCTGCAAAAAAATTAGTTTACTAAATTACATAAACAAACCTATTTTAAGAAGATGTTATTTTTAGATTTTTTTTAAATACTGTTCACAGAGAACGTTTTAGTAACAAAATTAATCACTGTTTAATTACAAGGAACAACAAGCCTCGTGTTCTTTCCCCTCCATCCAGTGTACAGGAGAGGGAGAAGATCAATATTTGGACAAATACCTGCAAACTCAGCTGGGTCTTTGGAGACCAAGAAGGATCTTGCAGATTATGTGGACTGTGGATTCATAGAATCATAGAATGGCCTAGGCTGGAAGGGACCTTAGAGGTCATTTCAATCCAACCTCCCTGTCATGGGCAGGGACGCCACCTCTTGACTAGATCGGGCAACACATGAGCCCGTGACCTTGGCATTGTTAGTGCCACGCTCAGCTGACTGAGCTAACTGGCCCCATATTAACCCTGATCAACCCACAAGGCAGATCATAAATAAGTGATTTCACTGTTGGACTGGCAATCAACGTGACTCCCTAAGAAACATGTCCATGCAAAGGATCACAGAATCACAGTATGTCAGGAGTTGGAAGGGACCTCAGAAAGTCACCTACTCTACGCCCTGCCAGAGCAGGATCACCTACAGTAGGTCACACAGGAACACGTCCAGGTGGGTCTTGAATGTGTCTTCAGAGAAGGAGATGTTCCTCAAACTTAAAAAAAGCATCAAAACCTCAAAAGTGTATTAATAAAATAAAATACTGAGCAGCTGTAACTCTCAAAAGGAGCAGTCCTAGAAGTGCTTTAAAATTAGATATTGTGCCTTGTGTCCTTACAGCAAGTACACAAAGATTGCATTGAGTCACAGTGCAAAATGATGGAACAATCCCATCTGGTTTTGGGGATAAGGCTGTGTCAGAAGTGGTTTTTTTCTGAGAGAACTCTGCTGGTTCACAAGGAGGCAAATTTTTTGCTTGATTCCTTCTCTGAAAGTAAAAATAAAACAGCTTGAAATTTTTAATCTCCTTGCATTATAATTAGAGATGATTGGAAGTTTCCTAAAAATTTCTTCTTCCTATTGCATTCTCTGACGAATTAAATGTTTAATGTAGAAAAATACATAATGAACTGAAAAAAAAAATAAAGTTTAAACTCTTTCAAGGAGCAAAGGAAATCTTTTACGTCAAACAGGAAAGCACAATGTACTTTTTGAAGGAAAGATAGTTTTCTCAACAAATATGTTAACTGAACAGACTATTTGGTTGTTAAATATTATGAATGTTATTTAGTGAAAAGTGAAGCTTAATTATGGGTCTAAAATTCAACATTTGTCTCCTTATTCAGGTTCTTTGTGATACTGGAGAGTATAAGAGACATTTTTAATCATTCTATTATTTATTAATGCTTTGTGTGTTATTTATTTAGCCAGTTTGGCTAATAATATACTCTAGGTACATCTATAATTAATATTAAGGGGCACTGTCAATTTCAGTTTGACCTGTCTTCAAATGAAATCAATCATCAAGAAGAATTTTAAAACCTCCCAAGTTTTTATAAACTTTGGTCCAATAAGTTTTTTCTTCAAATAGAAATGTCATCTGAAAGCTATGGTATTGCTTACAATTTTCATGTGGGTGCCCAAATCCTAGCTTTTGGTATTGTAAGCTAAAAAGTGAATTGTCTTGAAAGAAATGCAGGCAGAAAACAATAGTTAAGGAGAAGTAAACAGAGAGATTAAACATCTAATCTGCATAGATCTTCAAAACCAAAACTTAAGTATTTCTTCACATACACTCGCTCTTAGAAACCGCAATCCACAAAAGACAGATAATCAAAATCCCTTTCTTCTTTTCCCTTACTTACTTCAATCCACCAAAACAAAGGTAAAATTTTCAATGCATTATCTTCAAATATATTTTATCTCTGGGCTGTAACCTTAGTTAGAAAAAACTCACTTGCTCATACTTTCTCTTAGGGAAGATGTAAAGTTAGCCGTTGAAATTTGATATGAGTAAATCACAATGATTTCATAGACTCAAGCAGAGGTGAGATATGTCACTTAATGTAGATAACATGTTCTTGTAATTCCTATCGATCAATCCCTAGTGATAATAACTGATTGCTCCCAGCATGTTTCATCTCTACCATCCCCCATGCCCAATATTCCTGTGGTTTGTGTGGATAGGTTGTTGGTGAGCTTTTCTCAAAAATGCCCAGATAGAAAATTGGAAAACAAGCTGATTATTTAAAAGATAATTTAGTTCTCTATTTGTAGAACTGGCTTCACTAAAGTAATTCGGATGTTCTCTGTCATCACGTATGTCCTTTGTTCTTGCATTTGATGTCAATGCAATGGAACTAAAATTTTTATCTACTTTTGGAAGAGGCTGTATCAAAGTCAATCTAGACTTCCTTTGCACAGGATATTCAAGTTTAATGGAAATAATTGTCATTAAAAATATGTATATTAAGAAGTCTTATTAAAAATATTTCTTTGCAATTAGGTCTCTATGGAAACAACTGCTGGACGATCATGAAAGATGTATAAATATTTGTATGTTTTCACATCAATTTCCATTTTCTTTCCCCAAATAACCTTTTAATCTGTTACTCAACTTCAGTGAAAGTTTATGGACTCATGTCTCAAGCTGTACCACACTCCTACAATTCCCAGGTGACTGAGGAGAGTAGTAAATTTCCCACTGATGAAGAGGCTAAGAACATCATTACTAGACATCAGATAATCCACACGGGGGCAAAGAGAGGGAAGGAAGCATCAGTAATCAAGCTTCATTAATTCCACCCCTGACTGAACAATCGGTTTACTACTTTATTTTTTTGCTGCTCCATTCCTATGATCTCAGCATGATTCTTCAGGAATCACAGTTTCCTAGCCTAAATAGGACTTTAATTTTTACTATCGTAAAAAGATTTATTTCTTTCTGCTTATAGAAGGAGAAATCTTTTAAAGCACTTTGAAGTGAGCAGTATTCATCTGCTACAGGTGGGGATACTCACACTAGCAGACTTATTGTGACATACTCGTCACTTTTAAAAATCCTTTTTCATTAAATACTTTATTGAGCGATGTGAAAAGAAGATGAGAAAACCAGGAACTTAATGCCAGTTAAAAAACTTCATTCTTAAGTTCAAATAGTCATGTGAAAAATCTTTTTGCATAGGTACATCCCTGATGTCAACAGAATAGGAACCTGCAGCTTGATGTGTCATTGCATCAAAGACAGCAAATGTCCTGCTGTTTTGGACATCACTCGCTGTCCTGGAGGACCATCTCCCCCACGCCTCTGTTGTGAGATCTTTGTTGGATTTACAATATACAGATTCAGCTTCCTGATGCTTGTGGCCAGGCTGCTATGCTTACATATTTGAAGTTTGTACATACAGCAGGACTAAAAAGCCAAAGAAATACAACGAGAATTAAAGAATCCTAGGGAGGACCCTGGCATACTTGTTAATGGCAACAGTAAAGCTTCGTTAGCCACCCCAAGCATTACTGCCTCAATAAATCACAGAATCACAAAATTATTGAGGCTAGAAAAGACCTCTGACATCATCAAGTCCATCTTTTTTTTTTCTCTTAAGGAAAAGGAAATTAAAATCTGCTCTTTAGAATATTATGTAGTATTCACCTATCCTTGACCTGTAGACTCTCACCTGCAAAAGCTATTTTAGTGAACAGTAATTTGGATTCACATCACCAACTCTGAAGATGTAGGCAGTATGGATTAGATTTTATCTTCCTGTGTCAACCTTGTGAAGTTCAACAAAACCAAGTGCAAGGTGCTGCAGCTCTGTGGAGGTAATCCCAAACAAATACAGGCTGGGTGACTAGTGGAATGAGTACAGCCTGGAGGAGGTGAACTTGAGGGTGTTGGTGGATGGCAAAACGTGTGCTCGCAGCCCAGAAAACCAATCACATCCTGGGCTACATCCAAAGAAGCATGGCCAGCAGGTGGAGGGAGGTCAAGATTTTGTTTTTCCATGCCATAAGATACCTGAATAGAGAGGACATACCAGAGTGAGAGTGACATAGAGAGGATGGGAGGGGAGAAAGAGATTACAGCAGGGTAGGAAAGTCAAAAGTGTGTGTTTATTACTGTGAGGATGTCAGGCACTGTCTGTGGAGCATTTTCACTCCAGGACGTCAACAGGAAAAACTCAGGCAGAGCATTATGTGACAAAACGAAATTATTTTGCAACTTTCAGTTGACCTTTGAATACCTGATAAGTCAAGGCCACACTAAAAGATTCCTTCCCTTCTTTAATTCTTCTCTTTTTCCTAATAAATTGACTCTGAAACATCTGCTCAGTACAGTATTTCGGTTTGATGGATTCTTTCAGCGAAAACTACCCTGAGTAACTGCAAATATGATTTCTTAGTGTGAACTTTAAGTTTTACAATCAACTTACCCATCTGTTTTGTCTCCTTTGTTACAGTCACTGAAGAATAATATGTTTTAAAATGACAAAATTAAACCCATCCAAACTAAATTTTTTGAGTTCATTTAATAAATTTTTTGCAATGCGGCACAATATTTCACCATTTATAGGAAATAGTCACGCAGTTCAATAAAAGATACTTAATTTAGATATCCTACAATTTTGTCTGGTTTTATACTGTTCTGAGCTTTTAAAATGTATTTCATATTTAACTAGTATAGTTTCTTTTTTTTCTAATATAGCAAGAAAATTTTCTTTTAGAGCCATAAAATTGTATTCTGAATTGAAAAACATAGCCTAAAAAACTGAATCTTATGCAAAGTTTCCTTCCAAAGACATAACAGAGGATCTACTAAGTTTGTTGCTGTACACCAACAATTATTCAGCAGCTCTTCTCTTCCTGGGAGCATAATGTAAGGAACTCAGACATGTGATTGTCTTCATTTGGGGAACCAGAAGAATTGTCCCAAAGGTAGGGTGTTTGTTTCTTGCTTTGGTTTGTCTTGGGTTCTCTTCTTGGTTTCGCATTTTTTGGGTTTGTGGGGATTTTGGTTGTTTGATTGCTTTTTGTTTTAGTTCGATTTTTCCTTAAAAAAACCAAAACAAAACAAAAAAAAATATTGCCATTGTGTTAATCCAACTAAGAGAAAATCTTGATTTTTTTTTTTTTTTTTTTTTTAGGAAGACAATTTTCTGGAGTAGATTTCTATTTTCTGGGTTTTCAATGGAGGGAGGAAAGAAGAAAAAAGATACTTGTTATTGAAAGTGATTTTTGATTAAAAAAAGAGGAAAGCAAAAATACACCATTGATGCTGAAATTCACCCAGCTTTAGCAGTTTACACTGCAATTAGCTAAATGATATTACGCATCCGAGATAGTTTTAAAGTGTTTGCAGAACTTCCTGAATTATTATCTCTAATAGATATGGATTGAAAAGATAGCTGAGGCTTGCTACACAATTATATCTACCTTTTTATCTGTCAATCTATCTATGAATCTGTATCTATCTATCTATCTACCAATCTCTCCATCCTAAAATGGTTTCTGTTAAGTTTTTAATCAGTTTTGATTCAGCCAGCTAACTCACCCCAGAGATGTTTGGCATGTTTTAATGACTAAAAGAAATCATTCTTTGCTTACATTTTTTTGTGAAATACAAAGGCTTACAAAAGATAACAGCCCACTCCTCAGAACATCATGGAAAGGGAGAATATCACAATAGTTCTAGTACAATGGGATTTTATAGTGGAAATGGTCCGTATAAGACATATGGAAAATTTTGTGAGAGGCAACAATTAGGAATATTCTGTAATGTACTAATAATAATAATTTATGAAGGGTTGTGCAGGTTATAATAAAAAAAATCATCTCCCTTAGTAGACTTTAATACATCAGAAAAATAAATCAATAAATATTTGTACTAATTTTAATGTTTGCAGTTTGTTAATACCTGAAATATTAATTTCCTTTGTCAGGATTGATAGCTACTAAAATGAGAATATGTACACTTCAGAAACTTAGGGATCCGGATGCCTAAGCACAGATAAACAATGATATTTTAGTGTGATAAGCTGCTCTTCCTCTGCCACTCCAGGGAACATACACTTCCACAAGTCCTGCTAAGTGTACCAGTCCTATGCAGGAGTTTCAGATGCCCTTGGCATGTAAAAAATGGCAGAAGACATTAAAATCTTGACAGGGACCTCTACCTGTATTTTTGTCTTTCAGGATTCAGTGACTGGCATTTAGGAATTTTCAGAGCTTTGCTTTCTGTTTAAATCTGCATTGCTTCACAGAAATAATACTTGAATATTTATCTTTTTCTCAGAAAGGAAATTTCTGCCTTTAATTTATTTAACATACATTAATATTTTTAAGTGTCTTCAGAAACAAATATATAAGGCTGAGCATTGCCAAGTTGGCAGCTGGGATTGTCCATTTATCTACGATTTCATCTGTGAAAAAAGATGACACCATCAGGTCAGGTGAAGAAAACACTAATAGCCCTTATCTTGGTAAATTAGATTCAGGTCTGCCACATCCATTTATTCACCATATCCAGTGGAAATACCTAGCCTTTCTTTTGAATACATACTGTCTCTCCTCCAGGAGTGGATGCAGACATCAGGAGGTGGATCCCTTAAGCAACCTTAAAAGCTTGATAATCTACTGAAATACCAATCCCTTTTCTGCCAAATTAATGTTTTATCCTGTCTTTTGTATCAGGGAGACAGACAGACACGAAGCCAGCATGAGAGAGCATAAGGTGGGAAAGTGGATGGATGAAGCAGAACAGAGAGGAAAAGCAGGCTTATTTTCCTTTTCCCTTTTCAATTATTTCAAACTGTTAGCTGTGCTCACCCCATCTGCTCTAATCCTATCTTGATGTACAGTTTTTACCCCTCAGTAACTTGCTGGCAACTCAAAATTCTCACTTTCAGTGGAAAACCTGAAATTTAGAGATCCCAAGAAAAGTAGATGTCCTTATTTGTAAAGAGGGTGAGAAGTGTAAGAAAGTTACAACAAACAGTAGTAAATAACAACGGCACAAATAACAGCTCTGACAATAAACAGACGCTAACAGAGAGCCTGTTGTTCCCTGGGGCTGCTCCAAGTGTTACGAGCAA
Source organism: Apaloderma vittatum (assembly GCF_000703405.1). Classification (NCBI taxonomy): domain Eukaryota; kingdom Metazoa; phylum Chordata; class Aves; order Trogoniformes; family Trogonidae; genus Apaloderma; species Apaloderma vittatum. Next base: position 54,781 of record NW_009708598.1, on the reverse strand, counting down.
ACATATGGAGAAAAATGTCTTTTTTATAGGATTGTGTCTTAGACCAAAGCATCTTCGGTGAATCATTTTTTTCCCCATCAGACCGCTTTCTCTCTCAAAATAAGAAGGCTTGATTTCTGCCAAAAAGAAGGGGCCTTCTCGGTTTTATTTTTTATGATGAGAAATCTTCTGTTCACCTCCCTGCTTTTGATGACACTAATCTCTAAGGCTATCTCTAAAGCGGTTGGAATTGTTCAGAAAGAAAAGAGCTGATCAGTCTCCAGACCATCCCAAAGCTGCAACAGCTCAGCGACCTGGAGAAATAATGATGACTCTTTCAAAGCTAGCCAGACCAGATGATGTCTACGCTTAAATGACAGATGGAGAGAGAAGTGATTTCTGTGTGGCAGGCAGCTTGAACTTCTTGGCTTCTTGGGTTTCAGCGCTTTGCTGGGCACAGATAAAACCTCCTGACTATCGAGATAAGGAGAGCCTTGGTGTAAGGAATCCCTCTGAAGATTCATTCCCCACACTCTGATATAAGCTGATTCAGTTCCAATCCCTACAAACCAAACTTCTTTCAAACCCTATGAACCAAGCCCTGTGAAGTTCAAATAGCTCCTCTAAGGTGCAGTTCTTACACTTCACTTTCACAAGGAGGCTCTGAAAACCATGGGTTTCTGACATGAGAGCATGTCTGCAAATACCCAGAATTATTTGATAGTTAGTGATTAGGATTACCTTGCATTTTCCCAAGTCTGGCTTATCAAATAATGAAAATATTGAGAAACAAACCACAAAAGCCTTGTCCTTCCTTAAGAGTACAGAAAATAAAACATCATCTTAACTGTTGCATTGGGTTTATGTGGCAAGGTTTCGGAAGCAAGGGGGCTGCAGAAGGGGCTTCTGTGAGAAGAGACCAAAAGCTGCCCTCATGTCAGACACAGTCAGCTGCAGCCAAACCCAAGACTGATATGTAACTGGGCAAATTTGAGCCAATCTATGATGTTAGTAGTGTCTCTGTGATAATATGTTTAATAAAGGGTGAAAAATGGTGCAGCAGCTGTGAGAGTGGAATGAGAAAACAGGAGAGAAACAGACCCACAGACACCAAGATCAGTAAAGAAGGAGAGGAGGAGGTCTCTCGGGTGCTGGAGCAAGGATTCCCCTTAAGCCCATGGAGAACTCATGCAGGAGCAGGCTCCTGTCAGGAGCTGTGGCTTGAGGAGAAGAGCCCAAGAAGAAGCTGGTTTTATGGCAGATCCCGTGGCAAGTAGAGAGGAGCCCACACCAGAGTAGTTCATTTCCAAAGAACTGTACCTCATGGAACAGACACATGCTGAGGTAGTTTTTGAAGAACTGCGGCTGGTGGGAAAGACCCACATTGCAGACATTCATGAAGGACTGTATCCCACGGGAGGGACCCCATGCTGAAGCAGGGGAACATCATGAGGAGGAAGGAGCAGCAGAGATAAAACATTACGAACCAACTGGAACCTCCAATCTCCATCCCCCCTGCACTGCTCAGAGTGAGTGGAGAGGAGGTAAAAGAGTTGGGAGTGAAGTAGAGGCTACGAAGAAAGTAGGGGTGAGGGAAGGAATTTTTAGTTTAGTTTTTATTTCTCACTTTACTTTGTTTAAATGGCAAAAAATTAAATTAATTTACACAAGTTAATTTACTCAATATTGTTTTGCCTATGATGGCCTGCCCTTATTTTTACCCACAAGTTTTTCCATCCTGTTTTCTCCCTTGTCCTGTTGACGAGGAGGAGAGAGAGTGTGGCTGGGTGGACATCTGACAGCAAGCCAAGGTCAACCCACCACAACTGTGTTGCAGAGAACAGCTCATTGCAGGTAGTAAGAGCAAAGATGTATGTATAATTTCTAACATAGAAAACCCTGAAGCTGTAGATGGTTGGATGATAAGAAAGCACTCAAGCATTTATGGATGTTGGTCTCCTACATCTTTTCCCAAAATATTTCATACTTTCAGAGATCAGTTCCAATGGGGTCTAATCCAGTACTGTTGCTCTTACAATCTGATGTTACTTTGGAATACAACAGTATTATTGACGTCAAAGTCGAAGTACTAAAAATATTTTTAACATGTCCTCAAAGCATCAGGTATTAATCTATCATCTTACTGAACCCAAGAGTTCTAAATATGTCACCATCATGCATAAAATTGTCCTCACAATAAAGCTGTGGATCATTAATATTCTCAACCATGTTTCACAGATGGGGGAATACGTTGCCTGCCAAGATCAAAGGGGCAATCTGGCAGTGCAGTGGTCCAGAAGAGCTTTGGCTCTTATTTCCGTATATCTCAACCTAGACTACTAAAGGAGTTCATCAGGGTTGCTTTGTAGGAGACCCAGGGAATAACCCTTCATCTATTATTTGACTGCTCAGAAATACCAGTTTTTGTTTTCCTGTATATATTAATTTATGATATTCAGTCCATATAACTCACAGTAACAGATCATAACAACATTCCCACAGATGTGATAGGACATGAAGCAAGAGTGGAAAGACTCAAAGCTCTGCAAGTTGATCAATATAGCTTATAGGTAAAACAATTAGGCAAACTTTTAAAAAAGTTCCTAAAACCCAAGGAGTGAGAAATTGACTTAGGATAATGACTGGAGTATCAAACAAATAGTTTGGAAAATTTTAAAAATAAAATTCTATGTTTGTATCAGTTTCTAGCTTCTAGCGCAGCAGGTGCATCTTACGTAATATGTACAATGTAAATGCAACAGCTAGTCTAAGGAAGATTATTTTATTGGATTTATCAGCAGAGTATTTTACCCAGTTAGAGTATGATTGCAGTTCAGTGTTGAAATGGATGAAATAACTGTTCAAATTAGTGAACTGAAAAAAAAATAAAAATCAAAAGTCTGAATATTAAATGCACATATAAGAAGTTTCTTAAGATATAAATTGAAACATCTGTAAGTAATGAACAAGTTTCTCAAAACCATAATATTTTACTGTAACAACTGTCATACCCTTAGTAACCACACCAAAATCAAATACCTGGCATGCCAGTGAGGAAAACCTGGCATGCCAGTGAGGAAAAAAAACAAAAGAAAGGGGAAAAAAGGGAAAAGGGAAAAGGGAAAAGGGAAAAGGGAGAAGGGAGAAGGGAGAGGAGGGGAGGGAAGGGGGAAAGGGGAGGGGAGGAAAGGAACACATATCAATCCTTAAAAGACTTTAGCTAATTAGCAAAAGAATAAAGAAGTTGGAGAAAGGTGAGGTCAGATGAGTTAACATTACTTTATATATTATATTGACCATTTATTTGAAAGAAGAAGATTCCAAGGGATGATGAAAAATAAACAAGATTTGTTCTCCCTATATTTTATGGGAACCTTTAAGGTCAGACTTTTATCAGCTGCTTACTGCAATAAATTTGAGCTGAAACACATTATAATGGTTGATTTTTGATCTTCTATTTGGGCAAGCAATCCCTTCAACCCCCTTCAATATCCCAAAGTTTGGTTAAAAAAAGCAAAACAAAGATAAATTAGAATAAATTGCACAGAGACGTTGTGGCTGCCCCCTTCCTGGAGGTGTTCAAGACCAAAATGAACAGAGCCTTGAGTAGCCTGATGTAGCTGAGAGGCTTCCCTGCCCATGACAGGGAGGTTGGACTAGATGATCTCTAAGGTCCCTTCCAGCCTAGGCCATTCCATGATTCTATGATTCTATTATTCTGAAGATACTCCTGATCAGACTCTAACCATCCAGTCCAAAGCAGTCACCATAGATTCCTGAAAAAGGCGAAGGAGGGCTAGGTACTTCCAGACTGAGCCCATCTTGGCATGCCTGGTTAAGAGAGGGAACAGCAACAGCCCTTCAGTGACTGGGAAGGAAGATCTAAAGCTGGGAGTCACAGCTCTGAGGTAGAGTTCATTAGGTTTTGGGACATCACATGTGTTTGGGGAATAGGGTCAGATCTGGCAGCCTGAAAAATGGAAGCTTCTGCAGCTCCACGCCCACTGCGGACTAACTGGTAGTGATGCTGAAAATTCATTCCCAGTAGAGACATGTACACACCTATACACTACATATACATATATATATATACACACACACTTATACATATGCACATATATACATACATATAGACATGGCTGGACATACAGTTCACAGACAGACACACAGAGCAGTCACATAAACACAAGTAGCACCAAAGGCCTTATCCTGCTTCCCTCTCTGGCTGAGCAGGATGAAGGCCGCTCTTGAAAATATACAGATATACATCTGTACAAGGTGAGTCCCTCCAACAGCTGTGCTCTTTCAGTTTGCTGAGAGAGATCTTCAGAGGACACTGAACCCTGTGACTTGTTCAAATAGGCTTTTGATGGGCAGATGGCTCCTGGAATGGGCCAGGGAGCAGTCAGGGCAGGGTCCCCCTCCTGCTGCTGTCTCTCCATGTTCCTTAGTGGGGGTGTACGCGGGCTTTCATCAAATAACTCAGCATCGTGATCCTCTTAAATCTCCATAGTGTGATGCAAAGAGGATTATCTGATTCTGCACAACACACTGGGGATCGATATGAGAGATTTCTGTATTTTAGGTGGTTAAAGGTACAGGAAATGAAATCCAGCTGATGTTCACAGTGAGTCTTGGACAAGGAGGATGGGAAAAATGAGAAGGGGAAGCAGGAACCAGAATAGTATAAAATGCTGTTTCTAAATCACATCAGTAGTAGTTTCAAAAGAGTACAAAGAACAGCCTGGGAAACACAGGAACCACTTTTTTAACTATTTTTTTCACTCACAATATTTCATAAAGCATTAAAAGAAGCACATTCAGCAAACAAATGCTTTGGTTTAATTTGCTTTCCTGTTAGCTCTTTGTTTAAATAAAAATATGCAAATATGTGTGTAAAGACTAATTTGTGTAAAGGCTTTTAGTAGATCTTACCAACTATTTCAGCAGCTTAATTGCAATGTGGTCTTTTAACCTGAAATAATTAATTTCCTATGAATATAAAATCACAACTAGTGATGACTTAGCTTTATTTCATTAACATTTCCTAAACACCTTTCAAATCCCAAGGTGGAAAATAGCACAACGTTTTTACAAAAAACATATTACAGAACTCTTTTTTCCTATTTTGAATTTCAGGTATGTGTTTACACTTACCTCATGCTGCTATTTACATTTTTTCCAGGGCAAGCATATATTTTAATGGCCTGAACACTAGTATTAACTTTTCTAATAAACATTTGATAAAGCTGTGAATACGCGTTCCTTGGCCCCAGAGCACCTTTCCTTGACAGCATCACATCAGTTTATATTGCACTATTGCTAAAATCTGTGTGTTTGGCAAAGGGGAACCCCTGGCCTCTCCTCAAACTGACAGTACCTGGGCACAGACACACAGTGTTATTAATATTATAAGGCTAGATTGACAGTGTAAATCACTAGTGAGATCCTGATTTATCTCAGCTATGTATCATGGTCTATGTAGATGTATTCATTTCTGTTTTGCTAAAAGCCTGGTTCTGTGCTAAGCTCTATCACTACAGAAATTCCCATTATTTCCAAAATCCTTTGTGTCAGCTCTGAGGGAACCGGCTGTGTTCTGTTTTCTCACACCACAAATACCTGAAGACATTGCTTATCATTCCTAAAGGAGGATGCCCTTTAAGAAAATTCCCATCTATGGGTCAGAAAACCTATTCTGTTTATGTCACACACAAAGTCGTATAACAAAACAAATAAAGGAATGTTTGGAAAATCAGCTGCCTCACTGCCTATACTTTAGAGATATTTAGGAGTGACTTTGCTGCAACAGTCCATATATGACTGCTGTAAACCAGACTTTTCTGTCATGGAGCTGAAGGAGATTTGAAAGTCAAAATCAGTATCTTACATACAATACATCCCATCCCTGTCTTCCTCTGTTGCACCAAGGGACTCCTTTGACCAGTTCGGATGGCTTCATCTGAAGCTATTGCTGCTACTCTGATTCCACAGCCCTCCAAGCAGGAGGTGGTTGTATTCTCCTACAGACATCCAAAGTTTGAGTCCTGCAGGCATCTGCTTGGAAGCAGAAGTTCCCCACTCTTGTGCAAGCATGCTTCCCTGTCAGTTGGAATGCAGGGCAAACAAGGAGAGATGGTTATTCTGCTGAGCAGAAATGTGGTGAATAGTTATTTGCCCCATGGTGGTGCAGAGATGCCGCTTGTCACTGGCACCAAAGCTGCTGTCAGTGGGTCTCTCCAACACGTCATTGCCTTAGACGTTCCTCAGAGCCATCTGAGTCCCACGTAAGTCGGTCACAAAACTGTCGGCAGAAACAAACCCTCTGCTAGAAGACAACAATGAATATGGCTGAAATGACGAATACGACACAATTAGAATTTAACCCTTGCAACTGTCTTGCCCAGCCTGTTGGTGATGGTGAGAGGTTTCCATAGTAGGCACCACACACTCAGGCATGCTGCTGGGTGAAGAGGGCTAATCAGGAAAGCCTGAGCACCTTACGTGCGCTAGTGCTTCTCGAAATGGGAACAGGCCTTGATGAAAGATAAAAATAAAGTACCTTTTGCATTTGTAGAATGGTGCTAAGTACAAACCAGAGCGAAGCATTTAACATGTGGAGGATTTAAGTTTTGAAGAAAGTTCTGTGACTAATTTGTTAGAAACATATGGTGTATGAATGCCTCAGAGAGGTTCTAGGCAGACGTTTCAGCAAATAGTAGAGTATCTCATTATCACATATAGTTCCTCTGACTTTCACAATTGCTTGGATTCAGTGAGGTACAAGGTTGGTGTACATGCCTGTTTTTCCAATTAGTAAAGTTTTAATACATACGTGTGCATGTTTATTAAGATATTTCTTGTAAATTAAGAGTTGAAAGTGAGTGCTTGTTTTGTTCCCTTCTTCCCTCTATTTTAACAAAAATGGCAGAAAGAGAACACGTAATATTTCTTTCCTCCATTTTTCATTAAGTTTTGTAATGCTCATTTTTCAAGTATATTTGATATTTCACTTTCTCTTTCATCCATCTTTTTCTTTATTATTTTTTATTTTTTTCTTTTAGAGACCAAAAAGAAAAGAAAAAATATAAACAGGAAAGGTGGAAATGGAAGAAAAATTAATATAAGAAAACTGAGAAGCTAACATGGAAATGAGTAAAAACATTCGACATAGTACAGGCAAAAAATATTTTTGAGAAAAATGATATATACATATATGTATTTAAAAATTCAGCTCTGTGCACTAAGTATACAAAAAAATTTGGTACATACATGACAAATACACCTAACACTGATATGAATATTCATACTTTCAGTGCTCATGTTAGCTTTTACAAGAGCTTTTATAGATTGCTTCATTAATGTCTTTCCATGTAGCACAACTAAAATTAATAAATGAGCTTTAATTATTCATAGACAACCAGGTGAGCTTATGGTTATGTTAATACTGAAGATGATTTTCCTACTTTGTGCATATGCTTGATTTTAAAAAAAAAGAAAAGGATCAAGTGTTCAAGTCATAGATGAATAGTTGTCAACTCAAATGCACAACTTTGCCTACACCCTATCATGTACATTTAATAAATCAAGTGGGTAAATCCTTTATATTAAGATTTTTTGAAGTAAAAGGACTCTTTCAGTATTTCATGTATAACATAAAATATTAAATGCATCTACAAAGTTTCTTGCAAGTAGTCCTCCAAGTGGTTATTACATATAACCCATTCTAAACACCACTGAAATGTTGTTCTCTGTTGCAGCATTCCAGCCCCACTAAAGAGCAATTTTAGGGTGGAAGGGCATAGTTTTCAAACATTAGCAGAGTAACAAAAGTAACTTCAGGGATGCCATGTACATAACTGAAGTATCTTGTGCTCATACACTAGCCCCCCTATGCCCTATTCACCTCCACAGCTTCAGGGAACATGAGAGATAGGTTGGAAGAGAGAGACGAGGGAGTGAAAATGCTGCTATTACTTTCCTAGTCCCAAATAACTCTGCAAATGCTTCCCTGGCTCTTCCTGCTACCAGCATACGCTGCAAATTCTCCCCCACAGGATCAGACTCCTTCATTCAAGGAACTCAAAGTACTTTAAAAGGTACTTTAAAAGACATCAGTTTCAAGGCCCATTAAAATCAGTGTGCATCTTTTCCACTAATGTCAAGAGGCTTTTAATCAGACTTTAAATTACTTCCCAGCTTCAACTGAGTTCTGAGTTGTTTCTTTCCCACAAATGCATTTTCCCTGCTTGAATCTCATTTCCTGTCTCCTGTTCTAATCTCCTTTTTAGGTCCCTTCTGTTGTTTCTGTCTCCTTGCACTGTATTTTGCAACGCTTCCACTGTAGTGTCATCTGCAAGGTGAATTAATGTTCTCCACCTTCCAGATCATTAACAAAGGCACTAAGTAAAATCCCAGGTGAAAACTGCCTGTGATACACCACAGCCACATTATAAGGAATGAGATATTCCCCTGTTCCCAGCAGGATTATACAGGTTCTTGAAATCCCTCGCTCAGCTCAGCAAGGAAATCTCAGTTACCTTTTTCTCTCTCAACACTACGATCTAACACACACAGACGCAGAAGGAGGTATCTTTATCATCTACCAGAGTGGAGAAACAGAATGAGAAAAGGTAAAGAAATGGTGTATGGCAGAGCTACATAAAATTCATTTTTATACTCATATAAAAAGACATTTAGTAGTGCTGGCATGTGACAGAAGCCTGACATATTTTTGATTGAATACAGCCCTCAGTTTATATTTCAGTTCCATCAGTTAAAGATGCCACACTCACAATGACTCATGGAAAATAAAATAGTTATTACACCCTAACTACTGTAAGTAAAGAATGTTCTTTCTGTGCCTGGTATTTATATACTCTATATTTAGCTGTAGTCAGATAAGAAATGACATTATGATTTACCATACTACTCAGATAAACTTGCTATGAGTTAGATGAATCATGTACTTTCTTTAATTATTTATTTTTATTTTCTTAATTTATTTATTTGAGTAGAGAAATATATCTGTCATTTTGCTGATCCCTATCAATGTGAGTGACCCTCGTAACACCCTAGTTGGGAGAATAAAGAAGGCAACAGGCATGTATGTATGAGCAGCTGAAAGGAATGTCTGCCCAGTAACTCTGTGCTACTTAGACAGGCAGTCCTGTTAGAACTCTCTGCATACAATCAGAAAGGGTAAATTTGGATTTAATCTCTACCATCCACCTCATCCATTTCTAATCTAGTTATATAGTTATTACACACGGGTTGTGTAAGTAAATGGTAGCAAAGTACTCCTGCCATGTAATTATATTTTAAAATCCAAGTAATAGCAGCTACTTTTATTAGCAATAACATTTATCATCTCTCCTAGCATGGATTCAGATAAAGAAACTCCTTGTAATGATCTTATAATGACAGTCTTACATCCATGTCATATCAACATGAATAACAGATTTAATGTCAAAAGAAAAATGATTAACTGTTTCTTCCTGGAAGGAGCATGAACTTCTGTGCATCCACATGCTTACATCTAGGGTTCTTGTTAGAAAGTATATTAAAAAAATATAATTATTAGCAAATTCCAGGTTTTAGTTCTTTAAACAATAGAAGTCCAGAAGAGGATTTTTAAATAAATATGTAAGATAATAAAGATTCCAGACATGTTTGCAGAGACAGGGCAAGACTAGAAACCTTGAGTTAACTCTGAGGAAATGGTTTCATTTAGAATTACGAAAGGATGCTGGGAATCTCACACCGATAGCAACGTGTCAATGAGGCCTTCCTGGTGTCTAATGAGCAGTCCTGGTTTAAGAGCACTTTACCACTTTGTCGTTTACCAAATGTACCTGTGTTAAAGGCATCTGATATGAAGGAGTAAATTTGGATTCCTCACTTGACTTTTACATTGTTTTGATCCCATCCTTTGACACATGTCATATACATGTAAAGTCCTACAGATCTGAAATGGCAACAACTTTTGCTTTCTGTGATGGATTCCACTGAATAATACTGAAATCACAGACAAAGGAGAAGCGTGTTTTGGTCTGAGACACATCTGTACCTACTTCAGTGCAGAAAAATCTCGAAGTCTGGATGTATCCTTGGATAGATAATCTAATACTATATAACTCAGTGCAAAATATAGTATAGCCTTTCTTAGACAGCACAGAGAAAGCTGAATATTGGAGCATTTAAAGAAAGTTAAAGCCTGAAATTTTCACTATTTTGATTTGAATAAATTGTTCTGATTTAAATTCTGAGCTGCATCTTTAAACCTTCTGGGCACTACTTCATTTACAGGAATATTTTGCTATCATCAAGACTCCCAGCATACACATAATTTCATCATTATAATTGTTCACATGATGGTAATGTTTGAATAAGCTATATGATATAATCAGGTTTTTTATTAGAACTACGTACATTCTAAGTCCATTCACTTTAACTCTGTCATGGGACGGGAACTAAGATTACTGTAATTGCCTATAGCACAATATTTAAACATTTTCCCATACATTACTTATCTACTGTATTTAAGCTACATTGTTAGCTTACAGAAAGGAGTGTGATATAACCATATATGGCACAGCGTACAGCTGTTTTTATCAGTTTTAGTAAAAAATCAACACTAAAACGTAATGTGGGGTTAACATTTTTGAGGTTAACATTTTTGAGTGATTTTTACTGCGTGTGAAGTAAAAGCTGAAATCCCATCCAGCAAAGCTCCCACTGCAGTCTGTGCGACTTATTTTTTAATCCTTCCCTGATGTGTCCGCGTAGGCAGTCAGCTCCCAGGGTCGGTGGCAGTTTGCTTGCCTGAGAACTGAGAGAGAAAGTAGGAAAAAACTTCAAGATCTGGCCTCGGGTTAGCGGCAGTGAAGTCTCTGCAGTACTTCTGCGCCTCTGAACTCTAATTGTCCTGAAGCTAAGCAAAATTCACAGATCCAGCACTGGAGCTGAAGCAAGTCTAGTAGTCCTAACCTTAGCAAAGTTCTCACCGAGTCATAGGAGTTTCATCTGATTAAAAATTTCAGGGTCTGTCCTGCTGTCTTTTAACTTTGTATGTGTTCACTAACCTATACTCAGGTAGCGAAGGGCTGTAAGATCTCAATCCCTTCACTGAGATTCAGTTGAAATAAATGGGAACAGCTCCTGTGGCTTGAAATATGGGACATAATTTGAGAGATGCTTTTGAAATAGTTTTTTGAATTAAGATAGTCCAGCACTGCAAAGATATGGAAACGTTCAAATAACAGTTGCTTTCAGATAAGCTGTTTTCTTCACCCTCTTTGTGTTTAGACATGAATGCTCATTTTTGAAAATCCAATGAGGTTAATCATGTCCAGATTCCAGGATTACATCCTCATGGGAAGGACAAATCAGCTAATGATGAGGTCTCTTTCCTAGGGACAAAGGGATTTAGATAGACTTCACCAGATTCTACCCTAGCAAGTTCATTATATGTAAAATGTGGAAAAGAGCTTTAGCATTTCTCATGAAAGGATGAGGACACCAGTGTGGAAATACAGAATAATTGCAGATATTTCAACTTTTGAAGTAATGGCAGCTGTGCTGACAATCCTCTCAGAGGAGCTATCTTTGTCTTAGTTTTGATTTGGAGTTTTCTAATAAAAAAGAAAAAAAATCAGAAACTATAAATTCAATATCTATCCAAGGGGCACAATACTCTCACAATATTCATAACTTCTGCACATCTTTTGGAATTATTTATATAAAATCTTGTGTTATCCTTATTCAATTGTCATGATTTCCACATTCAAAAGTGTATAATTAACAGCTTCCTAGAGTCCTTCAAAGGATGCTACCCTCTCCATTTTATATATCACTACCAAGCTTCAGTGGTAAATGTACTTTCTTGTTAACTAGACCTTGATTGAATTCTTACATCTCTTTCTTGAATTGTCTGTCAATGACATATCTGTCATCTTTATCTGTGAGTGCTGTCACCTGGGATTTTCTGTTGCTCAGATGATATTTTATGCTTTTGTTGCCTCTATTTTATTCCCTGACCTCTTGAAAAGCTTTCTTCTTGTACAGCATGAATTCTTCTGACGGTTTCAAATGAACAGTTTTGCTGACTTGAGCATATTATAATTTTTTGCTTTTTAAGTCCTTTCTATGAGTTACTCTCACTATGTTGCTCTTCCTTTTACTCCTTGGTCAAACACCTTTTCAAAATAATGCCCAGCTTTTCATCCAGAACTGGAGTGCAGGTGCCTTAGAGCCCTTCAGATGCTGAGAAAGGTCATTCTCAGAGTAGCAAGAAACTCTATTTTCTCTCATTCCTGTTGCCATATAATAGAAAGTAGAACTATTTTTCATTTTATTGTAAAATACTCAATCATAATGGTCAGTGTGATTTCTAAGCTAACACTGTGGCAAACAGCAGAGGACATGGCTACCATATATTCACCCTATTTAAATATCAGTTTGAAAATTACAGAACTGTATAGATAGTATCACTAATTGTGTTCTCTGCCTCCAAATATGTAATTCACATAAATCTCCACATAGTCCCCAAATTATCAGGCAAAATGTAATGGGTTATTTGAAAGTCTACTCTTGTAATTCATCACAAGATCTTGCCCATTGCTTCAAAACTATTTGTGGTTGCAAGGTGGGTGAAATCACTTGTGCTGCTGAAATGAATGGTGTTACTGAAATGATGAAAGTTCCGTCTGGAATGAACTGATTCCATATTTAAAGGGATGAGGTTCAAAACCTTCTGAAGTCCAGGGCTTCATCTTTTTATTGAAACCAATGGAGACAACAAAATATAAATCTAACATCTCAGCCCTCCACATGCCTGATCCAAACCCCAAACAAAATTTACAGTAGTTGTAATGTTGGTATATAGAAATAAGAAAATCCCCAAGCTGCCTTCTATGTTGATTTCAGAGTACTGTGGCACATGTTACTGCTTGGTCCCCATGTGTTGCCTGGTCTAGCATCCCTGCCCATGACAGGGAGGTTGGGTTACATGATCTCTAAGGTCCCTTCCAACCTACACCATTCTATGATTCTATGGCTCTATGTTGTTTTTAGTCACTCTTTGGAGAGATCTGCTGGATCTGGATTGTAAAATTAATAATGACCAGGTTATGTATTGCTTATTTACAATTGTGAAATGTTTTTTTCAAGAAATAAGGATTCTTGAAATAATGTAACAAAAGTAGACAGAAAAATCCACAAGAAAAATAATAAAACAATGTCAAACTAGCTATGCCTCTGGTCCAGCTTTTCGCATTAATCGCCATTCACATTCAAAGTTACATATTCATATTATATGTATTAGATACCCTAAAATTTTATATGTAGTTTAATGAGTTGTGTACACAGCACACCCACAGATATTTTGTGATAAGATGCTGTTCTCAGAAGCATGAGAATTTTCTGCCTTTAATCATTAGCCACAATCTGATTTGTGATTCAGCTGAAATGATCTGTTTCTGAAAATAAAGCAAAAGAAATGCAGAAGGAAATAAGACATTATTTTGTTCAGAGTAAAACTCTTATGGAAGCTTTGTTATAGAAATACTTTATGTTTTGTATAGTGCAGTTAGGAGATAGTGAAAGAATATTAGCATGCCTCCAAAAATTAAACCAAAGTTGGGTATATTATCCTGAAATCTCTCTTTGTCTGTTTTTAAATTTGGTATTTGTCACCTAACCGCATTAAAGATTTAGTGCATTAAGAGACTGTTGCAGATCTAAATAGGAGGTAAGCATACCTGCTATCATTACCTTTCTCTAACAGGAATTACAAGGGTGATGAGAAATGGGAAACTATAGCCATGCAATATGACAAAGATAGGTGAATAGGAGTTAGGAAAGGTAAGAAAGGCTGGGAGCAGAGATTAGATTTTGCTGAAAGAGTGAAAATCTCTTCCAAACCAGCATATCTGCGTATGCAAACTTCATCTGCTTTAGAAATCTCAGTCTCCATTACAGTCAATGCGTGCTCAGTTGAGTTGATCACACATCTCAGTGTGGTGCCTTCAGTGATACCTGAAGATATCTACATCAGGCTGTCAGACATGACCCAGTGTAAGTCCATGTCATATTGGAGCAGCAGTTAAACACTAGTAAAGGTCTAAACGAGAACTTTTTCACTGGAGCAACTAAACCATGCTTTAGAGATCTATGCTTATTACTCACTGCAGTGTTGAGAACTGCTCAGCTGATTAGGCAAAAGAGTTTTGATTTAGTTGCCTAAATATAGACACACAGCACCATATGAATGCTGTAGATTACTTAAGACTCTCAAATGAGATATCTATCACAGATATGGCAGAAGAACAACCAGAGACCCATGTGTTTCTGGAGCAAAATGTAAGGAGGAGGGCTTTATATAATGTTTCTGAAATGAGATTAGATGTCTCTCTTTAGTGAAAGGACTTCCTGGGCATATGCTTTCAAATCAGCTATGTTCAGCACAAGGCTTTACTGACTAGATCCCTACTGGCTGCAATGACACCTTTCTTGCATACAGATGGATGCCCACACATGCACAACAAAGGCCAGACAGCTTAGTCTTTCCAGGTCACTCACCACAGGAAATCTATGGGGCTGCTGAACTTGGTGCCATTTCAGAAGCCCTAAGGTATGCAGGAAGCTGACAAGGGCATGTAAATGAGTATAGGGCATACTTTCTCGCCAGTGCATGCCTTAAGAGGATTGTAGGGCAAGGCCAGGTACAAATAAAGCAGAAGCACCCATATCTCCAAAATTAGGGACCTGACTTTCCAGAAGAGGAGGGTCTGCTTGTAATACACACTTCCTGACAGTGGATATGTGTACAACCCCGTCTGTGTGTGTATTTACACAACCGTGTGTGTGATTATAAATTCTTGGAATAAGCTATTGAAGGGTGTTTAGAAACATAAGGTTTTGTCAACACAAGTTTCTAATATTGTGATTCATCTGTTATATTGCTGTTATTGATTTTTAAAACCTAGCTCACAGTTTGTGGGTTAATTAAATTTCATTAGCAAATCAAAGCTTCTTTAAACCTGATTCTGTTTAAATTGTGTGAACTGAGCAGCTTTTACCTGGTACAATAACTCATATAGGGATATGCTACTGGTCTAGAGAATAAAATATTGCTCTACTGAGGACATTTGGCCCAGAGTATGGAACAGATGCTTGGATTTTTATTGTTTCCCAGTTTTAGCTACACCTCTGCAACAGCAGAACAGGAAGATGCAAAAATCAAGTTCTCAAACTGTGGGAAATACTTGAAAAGAGGTTTTCTGGGTTTTTAATTCAGTTCCTTTTTAATCATTTTGCAGTATGATGATAGAGTTTTTAATTATCCTCGTGATTGTCTGGAATAGAGAGCAATATAAATTCTATTTCTTCATCCAAAGTCAGCCTCCTCCTAAGAAAATCTAAACAAAGATATCTAAAGATCTTATAGTCTTGCCTTGTGAACTTACACGGTGATGCAGGGGGCAGGCCAAAGTGTAAATCCAGAAAACATCAATAACTTTTTGGAAGGAAATCAGTTTCTTGCCTGAAAACGCGCAAGTGGAGCTGGAGCTCTGTGTTCACACAGTACACTGAAGAGCCATTCATGCACTCAGTTCCTCTTTTATGATAAAACACATAGCCCTGTCTTTTCATTTTGAATTCCCACATCATTTTTTGTCCTTATTGTGTCTGGTGG
Organism: Apaloderma vittatum; assembly: GCF_000703405.1. Classification (NCBI taxonomy): domain Eukaryota; kingdom Metazoa; phylum Chordata; class Aves; order Trogoniformes; family Trogonidae; genus Apaloderma; species Apaloderma vittatum. Next base: position 39,105 of record NW_009708598.1, on the reverse strand, counting down.
TGATGCTCTCATCAGGGAGCAGAAGATTAGACGGCTGAACATATGTCACATTTTAAGTTAATGGCCGAGGTCTCTTTAAACAAAGCCGGTATGAAAGACTTTACGTCTCCCTTTACCTTTGCTTCATACAGTGCAAAAATATCCAGGATACCCACAGAGCTTTGCTGTGTGTAAGAACTCTATGTTCTGTCAAAACAAATACAGAGGAATTGTACAAGCTTCTAAAGGATGAATTGGAGCTCTTCTGAGAGCTGTTTTGTTTCTAACCCCTTGATAATTCCCTTAGTGGTTAACAAAGTCCCTAAATGAATGAGAGCTATATTGAGATGTGTCGGTATTAGCTGTGGAAAGCATAGATTTAATCCAGGAATAAGTGGAACGAACCCATAAAGGATTTAGAGGTTCTTTAAAGGACACTAACTAATCTATGACTCCACAGGAATCACATTCTAGAGAGCTGACAGGGAATCAACTGAATTGGCTCTTACTCCATTCAAACCGAAATTCTGACAGAGCTGTATGAACCCTAGAAGTAGAAAGGATTTAAAAAAAACAACCCACAACCAATTAAAGGAACCACAAGTTAGCTGCTAAATGCTTACATTTGCAGCCTTCTGTCATGTAGCTTCTGCACTTTTACTAGGTGAGGAAAAGGGGAAGGAAGGAGGGGACAGGGAAGTTCTCTTGAACAGATGCCAAAATGCCAATAAACTTTATGAGATGTCTTGACTTCCCTGCGGACTCTAAGAGTAGTTTTGGAAGAGACTACATCACCATTACTCTGATCTGTTGTATTGAAGAGTGACCTTGAAAAGTCTTTGAACGTGACATTGTGTGGACAGTTTCTTGACTTTGGAAATTCAAGGTTTCTATGAGAAAAGCTGTAATTCTGTCAGTTTTCAGATGCAGGGGTCCTGGAGACATATAATGAGACTTAGATAATATCCCTGCTTCTCTCAAAGGATGTTAGTTTTAGTGTAATCTGTTTGTTATGTGAAATGTGAATTATAAAACAAGAGAAGCACAAATAAATCCTATTTCTTTTTTCCTTCCTTTTTTTTATTTCCCCTTTCCCAGTATGGAAATACAAGATCAGAAGTGGTGTGTAAATTTGCTTGATTTGTCAACAGAGCTTTCTTGGTTTATGCTACCTCGTTTTTGTCTGTGCGAAACAACATTGGTGGTTTGTTGTGGTGGTTTTTTTGTATGCTCACATTCTACACAATATTTTGTTGATGAAAGTTTCAAAACATGTATTGCAGAAGTCTTGGCATCAACGTACTGCTGAATGCTGACTACCTCATCTAAGGATATCCATTTCTAAAAAAGAAGACTGAATCTATAGTCAATCAAGCAAATGAACAAGTGCATTTAACAAGCAGTAGGAGGATGTTTAATCTACAGTGAAGACATATAATTTTCAGTCATTTGAAACCACACATCTGTTCTGTTCAGCTCTGAAGGACTGATTTTCTTCTTACTTAATATGAAGTAAAAGTCAAGAATATAAAGATCAAAGTCTGTTGGAATATCCAAGTGAAAAATCAGGATTGTTCCTTATACCATGACCACGAATCTTCCCAAGATACATCTTGGTCATTTCTAAAAGGACCATATTGTGGACAATTTATAGCTACAGATGCTCTTGCAATACAGCAGATGCTTAATGAAAAAAAATATTTGTCTAAAGAATTTCTCCCAAACAGTGGGTTGAGTGCAGTATTGCTAGTGTCACTGATTTTAATGGTAGAAGGAACAGTTCACAGTAGGACTTCTCTCTTTCATTAAGGGAAGAGGTGGTTATGATTTGAATTTAGAGGCAGAACTATGAGATGTCAACTTTTGCTGAAGCAGAAGTTGAGAATTAATTTTGTTTTCCTAACAGAACAACAAAAAAAAAAGTAAGAGAGTGTAATGCCAATTTCACCTGCTTTGCCTTGGTTCAGCAAAAGAAAGATGAATTTTCCTTATGTTTAACATTGCTAAAATGTATTCTGACTCCAAATAGACAAACTTAAGTAATTCTGGTGGGTTGACACTTGCTGAATTCCAGGTGCCCACCAAAGACACTCTATTACTCTCCCTCCTCAGCTGGATAGGGGAGAGAAAATAGAATGAAAAGCTCATGAGTTGACATAAAGACAGGGAAGGATCAGTCACCAATTACCATCATAGGTGAAGTAGTCTTGACTTGGGGAAATTAGTTTATTACCAATCAGATTAGAGCAGGATAATAAGAAATACAACAAAAACTTAAAAAAACCTCATCTCCTCGCCTTCTTTCCAGGCTTAACTGTACTTGTGGTTCCTCTACCTCTTCCATCCAGTGGCACAGGGGGGTGGGACATAGGGCTTGTGGTCAGTTCATCACACATGGTTTCTGCCGCTTCTTCCTCCTCAAAAGGAGTACTCCTCAGTCTATTCCCCTGCTCGAGTGTGGGAGCATAAATTTCTCCAGCGTGAGTCCTTCCCACAGGTTGCAGTTCTTCATGAATTATGCCCGCATGGGTTCCTTCCATGGGATGTAGTCCTTCAAGAACAGATTGCTCTAACGCAGGTCTGTGAGGAGTGCTCCCATTCTCAAAAAAATCCACACGCTTAATTAGACTGGGATGCTAATCCACAATGTAGCTTTAGAAAAGCAGATCGTTCCGAGGTCACCTATGTGGACTACTAAAAAAGGATTAGTTTATTTAAGAAATGAAAGCTCCCCCAAGTTTACAAGTTCTGCTATCAGTTGAGACAAGCGGCTACTACACTACACCCAACCTTAACAAAGAATAACAATCCAGATTGTATTATACACTCACTTGTACAAAGATAGGGCTCTCAGCCTCGAGGAGTCGCCTTGGCCGGCATCCCAGACCAAGTGGGAGGCTCTGCCCCAACTGCAGGACCTGCTGCTCCGAAGGGACAGCTCCAACACGCCCCCGGCAGGACCCCGTTTTAAAGCTCAGTTGAAACTGAGCTGTGGTCAATCAAAGCCATCTCGGCCTCCCATTGGCTATGAGCCAGCTTCCTGGGTGTACACCTAGGCTGGTGGGCTAGACTCAAGCTAGCCAGAAACTTCCAGCAGTTTCTCTGAAATCTGCCCGGCAACCGCTGTGAGGGGAGACATCCCAGGATAGGGGGATGCACCTGCCACAAAGTCCCCTCTAGGGTCACAAGTCCTGCCAGGAAACCTGCTTTGGCATGGGCTCCTCTCTCCACACATCCACAGATCCTGCCAAAAGCCTGCTCCAGTGTGGGTTTTCTACAGGGTCACAGCCTCCATCAGGCCTTGGCCTGCTCTGGTGTGGGGTTCTCCATGGGCTGCAGGTGAACACCTGGTCCACCGCGGACCTCTATGGGCTGCCTGCTCTACCATGGTCTTTACCACAGGCTGCAGGGGAATCTCTGCCCTCGAGCAGCTCCTCCCCTTCCATCTTCACTGACCTTGGTCTCTGCAGGGTTTTCTCTCACATATTCTCACTCCTTTCTCTGTCTGCTGTTGTGTGGCAGTTTTTCCATCTTTTAAATATATGATCACAAACATGCTACCACTGTCACTGGCTCATCCTTGGCCAGCAATGAGTCCATACTGAAGCAGGCTGGCACTGCCTTTGTTGGACATGGGTAAAGATTCTAGCAGCTTCTCACATAAAGTATATCCCTGTAGTCCTCCCACTGCCAAAATCTTGCCACAAAAACCCAGTAAGTGATATTCATCCCCTTGTGTTCCATTATGAAGAAAGTTAATAGTAGGTTACCTAGGTAGCAGAAGGAGGAAAATGCAGAGGTTTTTTGCATGACAGATTAGAGTGGGAAACATTTATAGTAAATTCATAACTGCTATATATGCTGATTTGAAAAAGCAGAGAAAATTAATTTACACTAATAATTTCTAGCAATTATGGAGTGAGGCACAGCACTCCTTTAGGAGGAGAGCTGGCAGCTGGGAGGATGTAAGTAATTCAGTGCCAGTGTGTAACCAGCTTTCCTTGCATTGAAACAAAGGTGTTAAAACCAAACTAGATTTGCAATAGTGAATGCAAAATATGAGCATGTCATTGGCTCTGTCAGCATCACAAATGGAAATGTAGATGTGCTTCCCTGTTATGCTGTTTGGTTTTTTTTCCTGTCACTAAAGTCACTGTCAAGAATAAACCCAATCAAGCTGTCATCTTCTCTATTCAACCCAGTCAAAGCACCCTAATCTCTAGAGGTATCTTTCTAGAATCTTCCTAGTTTCTATTATCTTACAAAACCTACACCTTTCTGTTCAAAATTATGTCAATATTATGATGCCAATATTGTAGCACTTGTTCTTGCAGGACTTCTTTATTCCATACTGAAATTCTTTTCCATCATTCAATTTTAACCTCCTAGAATGTCAAAAAAGTATTTTTCTTCCTTTTAGTTATACTTTTTTGTTGCGTAGTAAAAATAATAACATTAATTATCAACAGGTTTGGTTACACAAATTAGAGGCAGACTTGCTGCATCCTAATCCAAGCCCATTGTGATGCTGATCAGCTTTGCACTTTAAGTGGGTTGCAACCTTTCCCCTTTCCCGTCCTGGTGTTACAGTGTACACTTATGACATTACCACTTTATCAGTAGTTGTTGCTCCAGAAGCATGTAGGTCCTGTACTGTATCTATCTGGATGCTTCAGATATTTTTGGGCCCCTCAGAAAACAGCAGAAACTTCTTTATTCAGGAAATTAACTTACTCCTCAAACATCTATAACGTAGATTGTCTTCGAGTCAATTGAGGAGGCCACCATTGAGGCTAGTGTAGATCTTGACAACTGTCATTGCAATTTAGACATAATTCCTGTAAACAGAAATAAACCCTGAGATACAAGAATTGAATCTCCACTACTAAAGGCTGTAAGAATTAACTCTTTAGTGACTATGAAAGAAGTGAAGAGTGGTCTGCCCAGCTACAAATCTTCACAGTGCACATCCATCTTTAGCCAGATAAGTGTCCCATCTGTATTTTTAAAGACAAAATCACTGCAGAGGGACAGGCAACTCTAGACCATCATTCAGATCCCAGCTTCCATTCTGAGGTTTCTGTTTATTTTGACTGAATATGAAGTGAGCCATGTAGTTTGATACATGTGTTCACACATGGGCTATTAAAACCATTGAAGATGCTATATGATACTTTTTGAATGCAACTGATTTGACAGAAAACCTATGAAGCATCTAACCTCTTGGTTGTGGTCAGGTGAGGCATACAACATCACTTCAGACCAGACCAGATGCCTTCATGCCCAGGTGAAACTTTTATCTTACAGACAATGCTGTTGTTACCTGCTTTCAGGTGGTATAATTTCCTTTAGCAGTGTGTGCATGCAGACACATGTTGCAATATGGTTGCTTTTGCTAATAGGATTATAACATATTAAAACCATTTTCTGACCATAATTTCAACACCCTAAGTTTCTCCTTCCTTAATGAGCTGAGCTGCCAATAAAAGAGATTGCTTTTTGTGAGCAATCAACTGGGAGTGCTAACTTTTCTCCAGCTGAAAAAATGTCATTTTTCAAGTTTGGAGGATCAAAAAATGTGTCTCAGGGTATTGAGACTTGTATTACCTTTCTCCGATTAACTGCAATTTTCCTTGGCCTCAGTTGTAGCCACTCAGTTAGCTGAGGGTTTTTTCTAGTTTATGGGATTTTCTGACATTCATGATCACCTGTCAAGATTACAATATAATTGGATATAACAGATAAAATCTGATGCTTCCATCCAAAGGCTTCATCCAAACCAATGGTTTAGGTCAACTGACATTAATGTCACTGGACTTTGAAGGAAGCTGCTGGTTGGCTCACATCCTAGGTCGGTAACTTCACAAATGTTATAAGATATATCTGTAATGACTGCTGATTAGTGAAATATATTTGACCAGTGTTTAGTGTTCATAGAGTCATAGAACGGCTTAGGTTGGAAGGTACCTTAGAGGTCATCTAATCCAACCTCCCTGCCATGGGCAGGAATGATTCTCACCTAGACTAGGTTGCTAGTTTTTGTTAGTTTGTTCTCTTCACACAGGCAAGGTCCATGTGTAACTCAACATCCTTACTAGCAGTATTTAACCCTTTTTTTCTGCCTGCTTTGCTGCACATTTTTGTGCTTACTGCTGACTGATACACTCCACTCCAGAACTGTTCCACTCATCTTCAAGACCCACCTATTTTCTTCATTATTTACTTTATCTATGTTTTGCCACATAGATAGTACTCACCAAAAGGGATTGTAATTTCTCCTAATCACTCAGCCAGCAGGTTAAGTTCTTCTGGCTCTGAAGGTCCCAGTTCCTCAACTTCAAGACCTCATCTAGCTCCCCATCTTCCTTGGGAGTTGCCTAACCACCACAGCAGCAACCATCTTGACCTCTCTTTAAAACTGTTTTGATTGATGATCAACATTATTAAGGAAGAAAATAGTATACGTCTATTTAAATTAATATTAGCATATAAATGGTGCAAATATAAGTTTATAGACACATAACTTTAGATTTTTATATACATATATTAATATTGTATGGTATTTAGTATACATTATCTGTTATATAGTATACATTATATTAAACTATATTATATAGTCAAAATGGGATGGAATGGCTAAGCTAATTACATATCAATGTTGGCCTTCCATTGCTTATTATGAGACAGAGCACTTTTCTATTACAATCCATGATAATTTTTGCATTTTTTGCAATGGGATACAATAGCCCCACTCTGTGTATAGCTGTTTCACTGTTTATGCCCAGCTTTATATCTGTCTGAAATGCAGATCTAATCTATCATTAATCAGTGGATTTCTTGCCTTTATGATTCTTTAGCTGAAGGAGTCTAGTGGACAACTGTTTTAGAATTCAAGGTCCAATGACTGTTTAAAAAGATTATTGTTTAAAAAGAGTTTCACCAATTTTATATTGAAAAAAAAATAAAACCAAAAGTTTGAAAACCAGTTCAGAAATTCACCTAATTTGTTTCCTTTGCATCAAAGTTAAATACACCCTTAAAGTACTAAATTAAACTGACTGTGAGGCATCACTGAATAACTTTCAGCTTTTCTTTGTAGAAAAAAGACACTCTTCCAAAATCCCACTGCAGACCTTCTGATCTTGCACCACTGAACAGTGAACCCTCAGCATGGCATTCTCCTTGTACAGCCAAAAAGGAATGAAATGACAATTTGCCTCAGGTGATTTGCTCTGCTCTATTGCTTGAAGTACATAGATTCACCCTTTAAATTACAGGTCTCAATCTTTCTTTTTTAAAAAATGATGATTTAAATGTAAACATAAATAGAATTCTTCTATTTCTTAAAAAAAATAAAATAAAAGGAAGAATAACTGGCAGGTATATTGTTGCAAGCAGGTAATTAGCCTGCTATTTAGTACAGATATGCAGAGCTGATTCTGAATTACGGCACAGAATAGTACAAATTCAGGACTAAAGATGAAAACTCCATCCAGACAGGATGTGGGATTTTTTTTTAATTGTAAAAAGATAAATAGAATATGTTATTCTGGATCTAGTCGATTGTGCTTCACCCAGAGACTATAGCTTCTAGCAAGAGGTTCATGGTCTAAGTGTTCAGATTTAAAATAACTCAACTCTCTTGAGCTGCAACTGGAATTCTTTTAAGACTGACACAAATTTTTAAGTTCACCATGTTCTGCTCCCCTCTGCTTCCTATCTAGAACTTCCAAAATGGCTGCTCTGATTCAGCTGGTAGTGTAGGAGACCAACAGAAAGACCAGACTATTGTATAGGTCAATTCAAGGAGGTATCACATGTGTTCTTAATAAATAATGTAGTGCAAGGACCATAGCTCCTG
>NW_009708598.1:15013-31253 GCF_000703405.1 Apaloderma vittatum | reverse complement strand
GTAGTAGTTAGTCCCAATCTCAGTGGCAGCTCCTCAATTTTATTAGAAAACAAACCCTGCCATTTCATCTAGTACAAAACCATATCAATCTCCTTGACATTATTACAATAAGACCTGATTTCCACAGACATGTAGTGACCACGGCATGTTAGAGTTTTGTATTGTTAGGGCAAGAAGAGGGCTAATAAGTACAATTTCTATCCTTGACTTTAAGAGGGCTAACTTTGTCCACTTCAAAGATCTGGATAAAAGTATCCTGTGGGCTAGGGCTCTAGAAGGTAGAGGGGCACAAGAGAGATGCTCAAGCGCAAGATAAGTAAATGATCAAGTAGAAGAGGCAGGTGACCTGCATGGATAAGCAAGGAGCTCCTGGAAAAACTCAAATGGAAGGGAGAAATTTACAATATGTGAGAAAAAAAAAATTAAGATCTAAATATTTTCATCAGCTACTCAGAGAGACAAAATTCTTGAAACTTAGACTCATTTATGATTTTTATTTACACATAGTTTAACTGCATGGAACCAGTTGTTAATGAAGAAGTACTTCATCTACTCTCATCAGTGTTTCAAATATTCTGTAACTGCAGGACTAAAACCACCAATAACAAATGAAGACTAAATGAAAATGCACTCCCAATTTCATGTGCTGAAATAAAACATATATTTTTAAAAAAGCCTTTGCAGAAATAAGAAACAGAGTAAAATATATTTGTTGTGTGCTTTGCTGCATATACTAAAACACAATGAATAAGATTATCCAGCTGTATACTAAAAATCATTCAGAAAATACTTTGATTATTAATTGTTAATTGATAATTAGGTGTTAAACAGTTTTATGAGAGCTGAATATGAAACGTATTTTATCACCCCAAATAGATCTTTCTATAGAAGAGAAGGCTCAGGAAGATCTTTTCAACATGTATAAATACCCAATGAGAGGAGAAAAGAAAATGAAGCTACGCTTATTTTCGTAACAATCAGTAAAAAGCCAAGAGGTAGTAGGCACAAAGTGACATACAGGAAATTGTGCTTAAACAAAAGAAAAAAGAAATTACTAAGTGTGTGCTGAAATACCAGAACAGGTTGTCCAAGGAGGATGTAGAGTCTTTGTCTCTGGAGATATTCAAAACTTCCTGAATGTGGCTCTTAGCAACCAGCTCTAGTTGTACCAGCTTTGAGTTGGAGGTTAGACTGCATGACCTACAAGTTATGCCTTGCAAGATAAAAGTTTTGACAAAAAAAAAATCTCTTTTGTTAAGACAAATTTGGCAAGGATTGAATGGAAGTTTCTTTTTCCTCTGCAAATGCTAGCAGCAAAATTATGGTTAAGACAAATGTCTTTTAATAATGTTGCTTCAACATTGTCATCTGAAAGAAGAACTCATGTCTGAAAAAGTCAGACCATTCCCGTTTCTTTTTTTCTTTCTTTCTAACAATTCCTCAGTATATTGCATATAACCCTATCCCATGGAGAAACAAAGTCTGTCCTTGTTCATTTAATTAAATGTCATTTTAAATGAAGCAAACAGTTAGAGAGCTCAGAGAGACTGGGGAATCTTGTGTGGTAAGTAAACTTGTATTTTAAAATGATTGTTTGGGAATATATAGGCAGCCTAGCTTAAAGAGCTGGAAAATATGCCTGGACATGCTGAGAAACATGGGTAAGCATATTTAATAGTGACAGATCTTAAGTGACTTTGTCTCTTCCATTCAGAGTGCTTTCCTCCCATTTTTCTTTTCTTTCTGCTCTTCTCCAAGGACAGAACAACAGCAGTGATATTCCATAATGTACAGCACTGCTCCTCCTCTCCCAAGGGTCCTGTTAAAATGTTGCTGAAGTTGAAATTACAGCTTCTTCACCAATAACTGTTGGGAACATCTGGTGTAGGCCCATATGCCACTCTGGAACCTATTCTAAAGTCACTTTTCTGAGCTTTCTTTGATTTAGAAGTCTTCAGCTGTTTCACTGACGGAAAGAAAACCAGCTAAAAGAGAGATCACTTGATGTCTTTGCTATAAATCTCCTACCCAAGACACTGGTAGCTGTTCAAGCAGTGCATTTCCAAGTTTGATATTTGTTTTTAAAAGTACTATAGAACCAGAAGAAACTACATCGATAATGCTGAAGAGGTGAGATATGACCACAGATCAGCAGTCATTCCTTTTAATAGAGGCAGAGACCAGCGCAAATCATTCTAGCGAAGGTTTGGATTTGATATTCGCGAAAATTTATTGACTGAAACAGCAGTGAAGCTTTAGAACAGGCTGTTCTGTTTGTCCTGTCTGGATTTTGCAGACTTTGTTTTTTTCTTCTGTATTCCAAAACTTGAATGAAGTACAAAGATACAGATAAGAGTATCAACTTCACATAGAAATGAGGAGTGAGAAAAAGTAATTTGGTATATAGTATCAACATTCCCTTTAGAACATGATAGTGAAGAGTGGCAAAGCTGCTATTCCTGTCCACTGCTATTTCTAATGCCATCTTACACTATTCCTAGAGCACGGGATAGTAGAATCATAGAATCATTAAGGTTGGGAAAAACATCTAAGATCATCAAGTCCAGCTGTCAACTCATTACCACCATGACCACTAAACTATGTCCCCAAGAATCCCATTTACGTTTTTTTGAACACCTGCAGGGATGGTGACTCCACCACCTCCCTGGGCAGCCTATTCCAATGCTTTACTACTCTTTCAGTAAAGATATTTTTCATAATATCCAATCTAAACCTCCTCTGGCACAACTTGAGCCCATTTCTTCTCATCCTATTGCTAGCTGCTGCTGGTTGCATGGGAGAAGAGACCACCACCCACGTTGCTACAACCTCCTTTCAGGTAGATGCAGAGAACTATAAGGTCTCCCCTCAGCCTCCTCTTCTACAGACTAAGTAATCCCAGTTCTCTCAGCCACCCCTCATAAGATATGTTCTCGAGACTCTTCACCAGCTTTGTTGCTCTTCTCTGGACATGCTCCAGGACCTCAATGCCTTTCCTGTAGCGAGAGGCCCAAAACTGAGCATAAGATTCAAAGTGCAGTCTCACCAGTAGTGAGTACAGGGGCACAATCACTTCCCTGCTCCCGCTGGCCGCACTGTTTTTGATCCAGGCCAGGATGCCATTGGACTTCTTGGCCGTCTGAGCACACTGCTGGCTCGTGTTCAGCCGTTGTCCACCAGCACACTGAGGTCCTTTCCTGCTGGGCAGCTTTCTAGCCATTCTTCCCCAAGCTTGTCGCATTTCCCGGGACTGGTGTAATCCATGTGCAGGACAGGGCACTTGGCCTTTTAAAGCGTACAAAATAGGGTGCTCCATTCAATAATACACATTTATGATTTAAAATTTGTTAGCTGTTGCAGGTGATCCAAGGCCTCAGAGAAGTTCCAGTGTCACCAGTGCAGAAAGGTTTTGAAACAAGACTTTGAAGAGGATATTTATGTTATAAATTTTGCCTGGAAGATATTATGCAAAGCAAAGGGATAAGCAGAAAGAAGACAGCATTCTTGTTATATTTTTGAAAGTATTTAAAAAGCAGGAGAAAAATTCCCTCTCTGAATTAAAATGTTCCTGACAGTGGGATTCCTTCAATTTCCCTGAAAGTGATGATCTGTGAACTGTTAGATTTTGTTTATTTTTCATGAAGTTCAGCCAAGTTGTGCCTTATCTAATTTCCCTTTAATTTCTCAACAAAGGTTTGATATCACATGGAAAACCTTGAAGCCTAAGATGTTTGTAATTGGAATAATTTCTTCTATTCTCCACACTCAGCTAGACTACCATCCTCTCTGTGCACTAATGGCCTTTTAACAGGCAAGTGAGAACACAGGAAAGGAAAGTTGATGTACGTGAACTTGACAGAGTGGGTGGATTTTAGCTCAGGGTGCTGACCCTTTTCATTAACAGGAAAACACTACACATTAAGTAACCACAGGCTGCTAACACAGAAAAATACTGTTCATAAATGGTAAAATTAGGCTCAGAAGAAGGAATCTGTTATTTTAAAATCTCAGGTCTTCAGTTCTTTTCTTTTCCACTTTAGTTGTTTTGATTTAATTGTGTTTTACTTTGTCAAGCAATATGGTAGCTATGAAACAAAATCATACAAAAGGTACATGCAATCTTTCAAATAAAGTTCAAGCTCCCTGTCAGGTCTCTCAGTGGTTTTGTCCTATGCTGCTAATTTTACTGTTCTCATTCCCTCTCACTTCTTTCTTGCTGCTTACTGCTCTCTTTAGATTTTCCAGCTTCCTTTTCATTTCTCTTCCATGTTTTATGCTGTTCTTCCTCCTTCAAATTCTGGTTTTCCTTCAGCTCTAGGTAATCTCTTCCGACCATACTAATCCGCTCTTCTACTTTGTCTCTTCTGTGGTGTGTATATTTGCTATAAAACATGGGCAAGTCTTCTCCCCTGGAACTTAAGCAAGCTCACATAGAACAGTCTGTGTATATAATACCAGACAATAATAAATTTTATTAAATTTTAATAGTATACAGTACTAAAGTCAGCCTCACAGTGAGGCCACAGACAAAGTAAATAACTATCTGAGAAGACCTTTGGTCTATTCTAAGTCACTAATTATATTTTGAAAAGAGATCTAGGAGACTGTTGTTGGCCATGCCTATACAAATACCATTCTGGCTATTTGACTACATAGGTGGCCAAGATTCAGAGCTTTGCTGAATTCCTTTGCCTAGTTTCATTTCCTAGCACAGGTGTAGCCTAAGCTCCTCATCAAAATTTTCAAAAGATACCACTGGGTATTTATTTTTGTTATATTTAGTGAACCATATAGTTCAAAAGCATTTAGACTATTGGAGTGGTAATAAAAATGTAGAAGGCATTACTTGATTTTTAAGGGTCTTGAACATTGCATTAGCAGAATATTTATATTTTCTTCAGACCAAGGGTTCTTTAAAGGTGTTAAACTTCCAATGAATGCTGAAAAATTAAGGACATGGGCCTTAAACTTCTAATTTTTGGGAGTCAGGATCTAAGGTAAAAGGTTTCAAATTTCTTTCTTTTGTTTAAAGAGTTTGAGTGTCTTATTACTACTGAAGTAATTATGAGCTATTTCAAATTAAGTACAAGACAAAGAATTCAGTATGCCACAGTAAACATCTTTGAGGTGCCTGGATCCTGATATGGAACTAGGCTCCCTTTACAATATTTTTGTAGAATGAGATGTCCCAAAGCCAGTCACATGACAACCAATATGCTGGCTCAGAAGGTTCCTAAAAACAGTCAATAAATAGCCAGGCTAAGCTATGATTTTTCATTGTTTTCCAAGGAAACAGATTTTGTGGAATCACATTGTCCAGCTACCTTGCCGTCATTTTCTGTCAGTCTCATATTATGTCTTTGATTAATTGATAAATTTCAGCTCCATTCAAGAGAATAAAAATCTCCAAGTTCCTATATTTCTACAGGTTTCATGGCAGGGAACGTCTAGACTGTGAGAAAACACGTAATGGGGCTATATTCAGGAAAAAAAAAAGATTTTTCAATTAAACACAGTTTTAACTAAACATTTGAATTTTTTTGTCTGCTTTTCCCGACTTGAGTTGCAGCTCACTGATTATTATTCCCAAAGAAACCATCTTGTAAGATAATGCACAGCAAAGCTGAGAAAACACACTTCTGAATTAGTACTGAGAGTGACCTGAGGATAACTGCAAAAATACAGGTAGCACAAAGAGATAGAGATAGTTGCCTTTGAGTGGGCTGAAAAAGTGATGGAGAAGGGAAGAGAAAGGAGGAGGATCTTCAGCCTGAGCAATGGAGCTAAAAAGGAATTTAAAGCATAAACATGCAGTAGGTCAAAGCTCTCATAATCATAAAACATATTTCAGGTAACAATGTACAGAACACCGATCCATCCATCAAGTTGGAAACAAATTGCAACCACTCCCCTACCATAGATGCCTTCTTACAGCAAGACACTGTAATGACTGGATGAATGGACCAGAAAGACTGCAGTGGGGAACATGACATCTTACCTTAGTGCTTAAGGTTGTCATCGTGGTAGTTCAGTCTTTGTGTGATAGATTCTGAGCTCTTCTGTTCTTTCAAGTCCAGACAGTTTTGGACATGCTCAAAGGAGGACCTTTTAAGATGTACACATCTTTCTGTTAATAATAAAATTGAGTTTTTTCTGCAGACATGGACAGTGTTTAAACATTTTCAAAGACTTCTTTAAGCATAGCTATATTATATATTAGACTACAGTGTAGAGTTCTTTGACATAGCAAAGATTTGACTTGATTAAGACACACGGTAAAACACAATGTCCCCCCGATGCCATTTGTGGTGAAGATAGACAGAAAAGTGGTGGAGAGTCAACCATTTCTATTAAATAATCTCAACTACTTTTCCCATATGAAAGGAAAAGGCAACCTTAGTCATGAACTTACATGACTTTTTATTTTTCTCCAACATGGAGAGAAGCAAAATCTCAGAAGATGGTCTGATAACTGCTCAGCCAGTAAAGAAACTTATTCACCTTAGAAAATCAGTAGTTAGCAGAGTGAAAGAGTGGATTCTGGAGGTCTGCATATATTTGTCCTGCAGACACATATGGAATTTTACTATATACATCTCTTTACCGCTTATCAGGATGGGAGAACACCTGATCCTTGTGTCAAGATGCCTTCTATGCTGAGAAAGCACATACTAAAAAATAGTCTTTGGATTTTTTTTACTCATTTTTATTTCTTCAAGCAACAAAACATGTGTCTCTGAAGATGGTAAAATTAAATATTCTATTAATTTTTATTTCTCTGTCCTTAACGCTAACCTCCCCTGGGTCAGGCTAATCCCAGGCACAAATACAAACTGGGCACAAAGTGGGTTGAGAGTAGCCCTGAAGAGAAGGATTTAGGAGTGTTGATAGATAAGAAGCTTGACATGAGCCGTCAGTGCGCTCATGCAGCCCAGAAGGCCAACCCCATCCTGGGATGTATCAAGAGGGGTGTGGCCAGCAGAGCAAGAGAGTTGATTCTCCCCCTTTACTTGGCTCTTGCAAGACACCACCTCGAATACTGCATCCAGTTCTGGTGTCCTCACCATAAGAGGGACATGGATCTGTTGCAACGAGTTCAGAAGAGGGCCACAAAGATGATCCAGGGGCTGGAGCACCTCTGCTATGGGGACATGCTGAGGAAATTGGAATTGTTCAGCCTGGAGAAGGGAAGCCTTTGTGGACACCTTATAATTGTCTTCCAACACCTGAAGGGAACCTACAGGAAGGCTGAGAAGGGACTTTTTACAAGAGTGTCCAGAAATAGGACAAGGGGAAGTGGATTTAAATTGAAGGAGAATAGGTTTAGACTGGATCTTAGGAAGAAATTCTTCAGTATGAGGGTGGCAAGAGTCCAGAATAGATTGTCCAATGAGGTTATGGATGCCTCCTCCCTGGAGATGTTCAGTGCCAGGCTGGATGAGGCCTTGAGCAACCTGGTCTCGTTGAGAGGCGTCCCATGGCAGGGAGGTTGGATTAGATGATCTCTAAGGTCCCTTGCAGCCTAGGCCATTCTATGATGCTATGATTACCTTTCCTTATTCTTAACAAAATATTTAGACTCTTTAAAATACCATGGGTGGTATAAAAATATTTGGATACTGAATACAAGTTCGTCTCCCTTTTTTCGTATCCTCTAAACTCATATACATTCATTGTTGAAAGGAAAAGCAGAAAGATATATTTCTTTGCAATTCTCCCTGGTTATCACAATGCCCTTTTAGATGCTGAACTGCAGCATCAGAAAAGTATCAATGTACATCAGATATGATAATAGCAGAAGAGAAGCTGTACAGCAGTTTACAGTAGACCTGAGGAGGACTGAACTCACTCCTTTTGAATCATAGAATCTTTGCTGTTGATTTCAAGCTTCTAGCTGTCTGGTGAACTGGTGTTTCTTTTTTAGCAATATGTCATCATTAAAAATATGCCTGCTTTCTATTTTAAGCAATATGCCATCATTAATTCTGAGCTGCTGTATTCCTCAAGAACTCAGCTCAAATTCAGGCTTAATGAGGTTGAGACGTATAAAGTTAGACAGTTGTGTATGAGGAAAATGAAAATGGAGAAGTGGAAAAAAAAGAGAAAATGAGGTGGAACAGCACAGTTTTGTTTAATTCTTTTAAGAAATAAATGGAGTCTAAAGAAACTCAATTCCTTCTTTATTTTGCTTTATCATTAGTATACCCAAGACTGAACTTTAATATTTTGCCCTTATCTTGAAGAATTTTATCTTGTTTTCTGAAACAGCTAGTGAAATATTCCACCATCTGATGGAATCAGATGTTCCTCCCAAGAAAAAGTGATTTGTAAGGGAGAGGTTCACCTGTTAGGTTAAGCAGTTAAATGGTTAACATGAAATTTCACAAATGCCAGTAAAGGGAAAGCAATAGTATTTTAAGCTATTTTAAACATTCTGTATTTCTAGCAGTGGGAAATCCTTATTTAGATGGAAGCATCAGCTGGATTCTTATATATAAAAATAATTCTTTATGCTCCTTTAAGGAGTATTATTCTTGCACATTTTTGCATCATCCGGTATGTTTGAACATCAATGGTTAACTAATAGCAGTAAAAATATTTATTCATGACATGAAAATTACCAGCAGGGAGTTAAACGTTTTTGTTTTTGTTTTTGTTTTCAGAAAGCAGGAAAAGATAAAACGATGAAATAAAATGAAAAAAAAAAGTCATGCAAGTGAATTGAATAGAGTTTGAATTAGTACAGCACCCTTCTCTGGGCTCATTTTGAATCATTGTTTTTAGCCCGTCAGCACTGCCTCCGGTTAAACTTGCTGTGTTATCCGATGAGATCTAGACAGGCTAGAGACCTGTACCAAGCAGAACCTCATGATATTCAGTAAGGACAAGTGTAGTATCCTGCATCTGGGGAGAAATAACACCAGGCACCAGGACAGATTAGGGGACGTCCTGCTGGAAAGCAGCCCCTTGGAGAAAGACCTTGAAGTCCTAGTGGACAGTAAGTTGTCCCTGGGACAACAACGTGCCCTTGTGGCCAAGAGGGCCAATGGCATCCTGGGGTGCATCAAGAACGGTGTGTCCAGCAGGTCTAGGGAGGTTCTCCTCCCCCTGTACTCTGCCCTGGTGAGACCACATCTGAAATACTGTGTCCAGTTTTGGGCTCCCCAGTTCAAGAGAGACAAGGACCTACTGGAGAGAGTCCAACAGAGAGCTACAAGGATGATTAAGGGACTTGAACATCTCTCCTGCGAAGAGAGACTGAGAGAACTGGAGCTGTTTAGTCTTGAAAAGAGAAGGCTGAGAGGGGATCTTTTTAATGTATATTAATATCTGAGGGATTGGCGTCAAGAGGAAGGAGACAATCTCTTTTCAGTGGTGCCCAGCAATAGGACAAGGAATAATGGGGATAAGCTAGAACACAGGAAGTTCCACCTCAAAATGAGGAGAAACTTCTTTACTGTGAGGGTGGCAGAGCCCTGGCACAGGCTGCCCAGAGAAGTTGTGGAGTCTCCTTCTCTGGAGACATTCAAAACCCGCCTGGACGTCTTCCTGTGTGACCTACTGTAGCTGATCCTGCTTTAACAGGAGGGTTGGACTAGATAATCTTTAGAAGTTCCTTACAACCCCTAATATTCTATGATTTTGTGATTCTATGTTTCTTTCCTTTAGGCTGAGTTGATAAGGAAAGGAGATATCTCTCTGTCATCTTTTAAGCAAGGGTTATAAGCTTCCCCCACTATGCTGCTGCATCATAATAAACGTGATTTCATGGTGGTGTAACACATCTCATGCTGTCCTTCCATTTCTTGTCAACATGAGGCAAAGGGAAAATTCAACTTGACGAAGGTGATTTTCTCACCCACTTTTCCTATTTATTTATTGCAGGAAAAAGGTTTGTTAACGATAAGGCAGGATACAAAAGCATTGACTATTAAAACTAAGCTTGACTCCTAACAAATTATTTTGGATAAGTAAAGTAATAAATACATCTTATTTAATTTGGTGTGTCAAAATTATGTGCTTAAATACGAACCTCATTCGTCCATAGGAGGATATGTTGCTGGTAAGGACTGCATAGTAATCTGACATGTCTGCAGCCTTTTAATGGGGTTGATTTTAGTGTTCACACAGAGAATGGTTGCCCAGAAAACAAGTTTGTTCCTGTTTCTTGTCCACTTTAAGATACTCTTTCAACTATTTGCAGGCTGCTAGTAGTATAATAAAAACCTGCCTTTGCTGGGAATGTCGAAATAAGCAGTTCAGTAATTGCTGTATAGCCAACCACCAGCCTCAGGTTCCCACCTGAGCCATGTCACATCTTATGGGGCTGAAGTGTCCTGTCTTCTCCGCTGATGATACAGAGAAGCTTTGGTGTGTACACCCTCAGTTTAAGCACTTTAGTTAAATTTCAGAACGTAAGAAGGTTGAACGTAGCCCTTTCTTTTTAAGTTCGGAGGAATTCCTGTATGCTTATTTACTGTAATTTCCTGATATGCTTCTCCCTCATTTTTCTTTAATTTTTTTATATGCTTTCTTCTTATGGAAATATGTCAGTGTCACTCATTTTAGTCTTGACGCAGAATTATTCTGTCATTTTCTCATTGCAGAACTTCTGCTGATAAAAGTAAGTTATATAAAGGTATTTGGTTTATGAAGCAAAGTTTTGATAGTGGGAAGGGCTACTGAGGTAGTGTTGCAGGTGGCTTCTGTGAGAAGCTGCTAGAAGCTTCCCCCATGTGTGACAGAACACATACTAACTGGCTCCAAGACAGATTATGTGGGAGAAAGAGCTCTGCAGACACCAAAGTCAGTGAAGAAAGAGAGAAAGAATGTGCTCCAGGTGTTGGAGCAAAGATTCACCTGCAGCCCATGGTGAAGACCATGACGCAGCAGGCTGTGCCCTCCAGCCCATGGAGGTGGAGCAGATATCCACCTGCAGCCTGTGGAGGACTCTATGCTCAGTTTTAGGATTGTTTAATGATACAACAAGCGTAAAATTTAAGTTAGTTTAAGATTTTTTGAGTGAATATTTGACTTCACTTCAGAATTGTTTTTAATAATCTAAAACTGGATCTTCATTGCAGCCATTCAGTGTTGGCTCATCTTTAATAAATGATGGAATAAATACAGTCCTGACTGTAGAATAAGCCTATAATGAAAAATATAGTAAAAAAGCTAGCTATATTTTCAACATTTAGATGAAGTTTTGGGTTACCTAAGTTGAGAAACTTTTACATTAAATATGTGGTATAAGAACTTAATGTTACTTGTCTCTAAGGTTGAGAATTTGACTTGCAAAAAGGAAACATAGGGATGCAAAAAAGGCATACAAAGCAGATGCCAAGATTTTCTTACATGTCACCTACAACACCTGGAGAAAGTGACCTTATTTAGTTTTCGATTTTACCTATATAAAAAATGCAAATCAGGCTCAGCAGAAATTATACAAGAGCTGAAGTGCAAAGATTATCTAGCACAGAGGAAAGGAAGCTCACTGAGTCCTCATTATAAATAAAACTGTCTATAAAATAAGAGAATGCTCCATACTCTTTTTCTGAGTCCAAAAATATGTCATTAGTGCTTCAAAGGGTGATGCCCTATGAAAATATGAAGTAGAGACTTTTTTGTGCTAATATAATGATTTTAATGTTCTTACTTATCGTAATTGTAAAATCATGTGATTTATTGATATGAAAAAAAAATCTATCCCATGCAGTCTTCTCAATATTAATGTGAAAGGTAAAAAGATAGTGAAGTTACAGAAAATATTTTTACATGAAGATGGGAGGGATACTGGGAAATAGGCTAAGCATTTGCTATTGTTGTTAAAATAGACATATTTTAACTAGAGAGATAAGAACCTTTATTCCATAATTTGAGGATGTAAGATTATGGGCTGCAGAACCAAAGAGAGAACAAGACATATTTCCTAAGGCACTTCGAAATGTATGGAATAAGTCTAAAGAAATGTGACAATTAAGTAAAAACTCTCTTTATCTCAGCATGAAAAATAGCAGGAAAATTGGTGATTTTTCTGTATCAGAGGTGTACAGTTTTAACTTCCTTAAATATTTTATAAGTTATATGTTTTCCATTCCTCACCAGCATTTTTTAAAGCTCTGAAACGAATAAAAAAATCACAGAATCAATCACAGAATGTTAGGGGTTTGAAAGGACCTTTGGAGCCCATCTAGTCCAGCCCCCCTGCCAGAGCAGGATCACCTAGAGCAGGTTGCACAGGGTTGCATCCAGGAGACTTTTCAATGTCTCCAGAGGTGAAGACATCCATGCTGGATGACAGCACAGTCTTCTGGGCTGTCATCTATATTAATTAAATCATTTTGTAAAATGTGTGATGTAGCAGCTGCCACCTGGGACGCTCTGGAGCAGGAGTCTGTGTTGTGGATGTTAAGCAAAATCAACATTGTCCTGATAGAGGAAGGTCTTCGTTTCAAGTGTTGCATGTTCATAAGATCAGAATCCACCTTCTGCACGTTTTAATGGAGAGCCATGTTATGGTCTACTCCTCACTCCACTACAGGTATCAAGGGTGGAATAAAGCTCTTTAACTTTAGTTATCTGCAGCATAGGTGACTACAACTGAGCAAGGTATTTAGATTCTCTCCCTGACAGGTAATGTGGAGGACTTAGCACTTATGAAAGCTTATCTGTCTCATTCAGAGGTAGACATCTTCAAAAGATTGGGTGAAGGATTCTCTACAGTTACTTATTTCTCTTAATTGACTAAGAAATGTAAGACATCTTGACAACTAGTTCACATGTAAAAGTTTATGCAGAATCTGCTTACAAGATAGGTAAGATAAATTCTACCCTTCAGCTTCCA
Organism: Apaloderma vittatum; assembly: GCF_000703405.1. Lineage (NCBI taxonomy): Eukaryota > Metazoa > Chordata > Aves > Trogoniformes > Trogonidae > Apaloderma > Apaloderma vittatum. The sequence goes on along the minus strand of NW_009708598.1, from coordinate 18,409 downwards.
TAGGAAACAGAAGTTCATTTAAAGAGATGCTGTAAGAATCTTGACCCAATACCAAGAATGTAAATAGTCAACAAAAGCTTTTCATAGAGTAATTATTCTATGGTTTCTGCTGTCTTCTGCATCCAAAAGGCTTAAAAAATGAGCCATCTTTTAATGTGATCAATATTAAGTGAGTAATTTTTTTCAGCAGCTTGTAAACTGACATAGAAAAGTAATGAACTAGGCCTAAATATTCATGTAAATTATTATTGTAACATATATGCCTGTCGTTATTTTTTATAGCCATCTTCATTTCAAGATAAAGGCCTAAGGAGCTTGTTGGGACCTCTTGTTGTTCTAATCTAAAAACCTATAGCAAAAAAAGAGGACAGATTCATTTAAATTTATGTATGCTTATACAGATTTAAAATAAATACACTTTAAATCACTATCAAGAACTTGCTTCCCTCTTCTGTGTTGTGATTCCCTTTTTTAGTTACTTGCTATGCTAACAGTAGGCACCGCATTTTCATACTCAGTAATTCTCAAAGGATGTTGTTTGTCTGTAGCTGAGAATTTGTGAGGGTAATTATGTTGCGCATTACTTTGGAAGAAATCCCAATATATTCTTGTATTTTTCTTTTGCCTGAAAATTTTATGTCTACCATAGCGAAGGCTCACTTCAAGAAGGTAACGCTGAAGACTCACACATTTTTTTTCACCTATTGCTTTTTCCAAGATATTTCTTCCATGTTCTAATAATCTGTTTATTCATCTGCATATTCCAAGTATCTGCTGACACATCATTAGCTTTATTCCCTCAGTTCCTCATTTTTTTCTTACTTTTTAAAGCTCACCAATACTACTATTTCAAGACAGATAAATATTTATCATGCTTTATTTCTTTCCCACCCACCATGGCAATATCTTCCATGGTTCTGACTATGCTCGTCCTCTTTGATCTCTGCTTGATTTTACATAATGACTATTTGGAGCAGAGAATGACTGTGTTGTCAGTTTTAAGCGTTCTTTACAACATCTGTGAACAGACTTGCCTGAGGTTTGTCATTGTCATAGACACATAGAATCATTTATGTTGGAAAAGACCATTAAGATCAAGTCCAGTCACTAATCTAACACTGTCAAGTCCATAAATAAATCATGTCCCTAAGCACCACATCTACATGTCTTTTAAATACCTCCAAGGATGGTGACTCAACCACTTCCCTGGGCATCCTGTTCCAGTTCACACTTTTGGTGAAAAAATTCTTCCTAATGTCTGATCTAAACCTCCCCTTGCGCAGCTTGAGCCCATTTCCTCTTGTACTATCACTCTTTATTTAAGAGAAGAGACTGAACCACAACTGGCTGCAACCTCCTTTCAGGTAGCTGTAGAGAGCGATAAGGTCTCCCCTCAGCCTTCTTTTCTCCAGGCTAAACAACGCCAGTTTTCTCAGCTGCTCCTCACAGGACTTGATCTCTAGAACCTTCACCAACTTCATTGCCCTTCTCTGGACACTCTCCATCACCTCAGTGTCTTTCTTGTCATAAGGGGCCCCAAAATGAGAACAGGATTTGAGTTGCAGCCTCACTAGTGCTGAGTACAGGGGGACAACCACTGCTCTGCTCCTGCTGGCCACACTATTTCTGATACAGACCAGAATGATCAGTGTACAGAGGAGTTCCTTCCTAGTGATACCCACTAAGTTATAGTTTCTCTTTGCTTTCTCTTCCTCTGAGCAGTGTTGTAAACTTCTTGAACAGCATAGATATTGGAAATCATGCTAAAGTAACCGTTGTCCTTCTTTAGTCTGTATTTTCTTTCACTGAGCAAGGCTGTATAAAAAAGAAAAAGTTATTTTATTCAGATTCCCCCTATGAACGAGGATGTCAAAGTCAGGACAGTGAAAGAAATTGGGTTTAATTGCTACTTCTACCTTCTTTAATCAAAGTAAAAACTTTTTATAAGGCATTTTCTCCATGAGACAACAAATGCTGACATTTTTTTATTGCTTTAGGACCCTAGTAGCTATTATTGTGAAATTGCAATGTCCCTTTGTCAGTTATTTAGGTGATTCACTTTGTATCACAAATTGACCAACCAAGAAGTCTCTCAGAACTCACAGAAATTGTTTATAGTAACGAGACCTTACAGAGATCTTACATATTCATTTCTCATGATTAGATTTCTGGCCTAAGGTGTCCTGAAAACTCTCATTTCACCCAGATTCTCAACTCCAGCTTTTCTCATAGCTGGCTTTGCTCAATTAGTTTGAGATCAAGACACCTGCGTTTAAGTCTGTATCAGAGCTCCATGATGATCAGTGAAGTTCACTCAGTAAATTAAAGTAGCATGAATTCAGTCTATTTCTCTATATATGTTTACAAAACTTCACTGAACTATATGCAAATCATGTAGTGGTATAGATACTGGGGGTCATAACAAAGCTGTTTGACGCTGATATACAGATAAGAGCGAAATTTAAAAAGAAGTAGAAAGTATAGGAGATATTATATAAGTCTGTGTCCCTTCAGTGTTAGGAACCCTTTACATGGTCGTGGAATCTTAGAATCACAGGATGCTAGGGGCTGGAAGGGACCTCTAGTGATCATCTAGTCCAACACCCCTGCCAGAGCAGGATCACCTAGGCCAGGCCACACAGGAATGCATCCAGGCATTGGATGGACTTTTCTGTCAGAATATGCAGCACGCTGTGCAGAAACCCATCTGTGCTGGGGTTTGACATAGGCTGGGATATCTGCTCGCTTGTAGGTGAGTTTTGTTGTAATCATGATCATAAACTAGGTCTTGTCTCACAGGTGGGAGATAGGTGGACAGCCATTAGCGTGCCAAGGCAGCGAGGGAGTTGGCAAGGGAATTGTATATGCAGTCTCCAGCATACACGCACATAAACTTGACACATACCTTCACTACATGTTAATCAAGAGTTAAATATGGGTACTAGGACTATGGGGTTATTATAGCAGCCACTTAACCCTAACTTACAGATATCTGCTGTGACCTATATCCAGGTACTGCTTGAAATCACCAGCTCTTCATTAAAGGTCTTCTGCAAGATCTCTCTCTACTAGAGATTCCCTGCTATCTGAAGGTCTACCTCATTTCCAGCAGTTGTATAGAGGTGAAAATCACACCAGAGAAAAGGTGGGATACCCGTTTCCAGTTCTGTTCTCATCCCTGCAATACAGTTATCCCTGCTCTCTGCGGTGCCCATTTTCTTTCTTCATTTACCATTTCTGCAGTATATCTGCCTTCCTGGCAATACTCAGACTCACTTCCTGTGATGTCAGTCTCTAGGGATCTGAATCTATAACTTGAGCTTCACTCTCTTTCACATGACCAAAAATAATCAAATTATGGATTCAGCTGCAGTTGGCTACAGTGCAGGTGCCGGG
>NW_009708598.1:0-14982 GCF_000703405.1 Apaloderma vittatum | reverse complement strand
TCCTGCTGGAGTTCCAAAGGAACACTCAGCCTGGAGAAAATGGAAATGAGATGAAACCTAAATAACTCACAAAAGTAAGGGATTTTAACATTTCTTGAAAGACCACACCCAGTACTCTTTCGAATTGCCAGGGAAAAGGGTCAGTTCTCATAGGGCCACCCCACATATTGTCTTCTCTCAAACACGAGGTCAGCAAATCTGTCAAAAAGTGGGTGGTTTTGACCTCATGTCTAATAGATGTGAATATTGAGCCAAAAAATATAAGTGCAAACTTAACCTGAAGAAGCTGACATCTGGGATATTTTCTCCTTAATGTTTTTCACTCTGAAGCCACTGTCAGCACAATTTCTTTTGCCTGATCTACAGTTTTTAGATCTTTACGTGTCTCTTGTGTTTATCTCCAAAATTCATGCTTTTAAACATTTTATTTCTTATTTCCACAATGGCTTTTCAGAATCCTGTTAAAAAGAATGGTTTTTCCTCAAAGCAAATTACAAAGCACTGGGAATAAACATACAGAAATGAAAATAAGGGCATTAAGTGAAAGAAGAAACCAGAGTTTATTTAACATGCAAGAGGAAAATCCAGCTTATGCTGAGGTATTTTTTCAGTATATAGGTATAAAGTAGGAATATCAGTGTTAAAAAAAGTGATCACTAATTTCGATCTTGTTGGTTTTCCCCCACAGAAATTTATAGTATTTTTTTTTATTCTCTTGTGTTTTTCATATTAGGATAAGTCATCCATAAATTCTCATGTATAATTCATGCAATGACTTGGTGCACTGTGTATTTGCCCTGCTTCAGTAAAATCACATTATTATAATTTGGCTTTCAATATAGAGTGCTTATTCATTTAAAATTTTAATTAGAGTCATAATTATGTCTAGTATTCACAATAGTCAGTATCAGTAGTAGAGCTGGACAAAAACAATTACATCAGGATTTCTTTTTATGGATGATTTTTTTTCCTGCCCCATGCCCTAAATTGAAGTGAAAGAGTATATGGGTAAAAGCACATATAACCTCTTTTAAAGATATAATAACACAAAATGGAATAAATTAAAGAAAGGGTTACCAGAAATTCCTGGAATTTCTGGAAATACAGTGCATATTTATGATCTCATTTGCATTCTAGGTAAATAGATAATCACTCTACTGAAAACACTGTACTGGTATGAATGAACTGGAAGTCTGAGATGAAACAACTTGACTGAATCTATAGGAACTATAGGGAAGGTTCTTCAGTATTGACAGAAAGCAGAATCTGTAAGATTGTTATTTTTTCCTTCTTATAATATTAATTATGAACTAGTTCATATCTTAACTGAAGTTAAGAGATGTCTGTAATTATCTCTCTTGCAATGATAGCAGAATATCATAACAAGAATTTGTTATCTGAGTTTCTTATTACAGGAAAGACAATGTTCAAGCTAATCAGATATATGCCAGAAAGTTTCTAGTTTCTGTCATCTAAGTATCAAAACAGAAAGCGTTCTCTTAGCAAGTTTTAGAGCCCAGAACAGCTTCTGATAGTAACCAGCTGAGTTTCTAAGTATTCAGAGCATCCTCCTCCTTGTGAGAGTATTCAAATCAAACCTTTCACAGAATATCTTAATCAACATATTCAAGCCTATCCTAAGGGATTTTATCTTGTGTGCAAGTTAATGATTGCTTACTTAACATTAAGGAGCTGTTGACTAAAATATATTAGCAATGCTTGAAAAGAGATCCAGCAAGCTCCACGTGATTAGCAGCTTGACCACTGGGCTATTAACTTATGTGTGTGGGTAAGACTTCACCCTGAGCACAGAAGGTATGGAACACAGCCAGACAAAGCAGAGAAACGTGTAGAAAAAATTTCATCTCTTCTTCAAGAGGACAGCCTATAGTTTGTGGGTTTGGCATTCCCTCTTGCATATGATAGCTTCAGATCTATTTGCCATGCCACCTGGAGTCTTTATGAGGGGCAGACTTCCTATGCCCAGGACAGCCAATTTTCAGAATGCAAATACTGAGAGAGAGAGAACATTGTTCCTATCTACCAGGATCTTAGAAGAAGTAGGTGATGCTCTGTTTATCACAGAGACAAAATCCATAGGTGTTCCCAATACATTTAAATTTGATGAACCACTTTAAATGAAATAGACATAAGGATGACAGTTTTGGGGTACAATGCAGCTTATTTTTTGAGTACAGTGCTGCTGTACAGACTAGTGAGCCTCACCTCCATCCCTGGAAAGGTAGTGGAACAACTTTTCCTTGGCACTGTCTCTGTGCATATCAAGGGTTATTAGGAGCAGTCAACTTGATTTTGCCAAGGGGAAATCATGTTTGACCACCCTGATAGCCTTTTACGAGGACATAACCAGGTGGATAGCTGATGGCAGTGCTATGGACGTGGTTTATCTGGATTTCAGTAAAACATTTGACACCATATCCCACACCATTCTCACAGCTAAACTGGGGAAATGTGGTTTGGATGATCAGGTAGTGAGGTAGATTGTGAACTGGTTGAAGGAAAGAAGTCAGAGAGTTGTGGTCCATGGTGCAGAGTATAGTTGGAGGCCTGTGTCTAGTGGAGTCCCTCAGGGGTCAGTGCTAGGATCAGCACTATTCAATATATTCATCAATGACCTAGATAAGAGATTAGAGAGCACTGTCAGCAAGTTTGCTGATGACAGGAAACTGGGAGGAGTGGCTGACACACCTGAAGGCTGTGCAGCATTCAGTGAGACCTAGACAGGCTGGAGAGTTGGGCGGGGAGAAATTTTATGAAATACAACAAGGGCAAGTGTAGAGTTTTGCATATGAGAAAGAACAACCCCAAGTACTTGTGGGATATTTAGAGAACAGCAGACATGTTTTGAACAAGCCAGGCAGCCTGTTTTTAGACAAGTTTTAGGCCTCGCTTGACAAGAGTTTGTGAAGGACATTGTGAAGGTCACTAGCTGTGAGAATATGCTGAAGCAAAGAAAAACAAGGAGCTATGACTGGTGTATGTGACTGAAAACAGAAACAAACCCAGGCTGCAGGTGGGAAGAAACAGCAGCATGATCAGCAGTGAAGAGCGAATCATCAAAAGGAAAACAGCGCGTGGACAGGAGCATGGACTGCGTGTGCTTGTTGTTAATAGCCAATCAATATAGAGCATTTAGAAAACAAGGATGTTGTGAACTGTATATTAACTGCGTTTGTGCATTAATAAAGTGGCATTTGCTGGGAAAGAATAACCCCATGTGCCAGTATAGGTTGGGGACTGACCTCCTAGAGAGCAGTGTAGGAGAAAGGGACCTGGGGGTTCTAGTGGACAGCAGGATGACCAGGAGCCAGCAATGTGCCCTCGTGGCCAAGAATGCCAATGGCATCCTGGGGTGTGTTAGAAGGGGAGTAGCTAGTAGGTCGCGAGACATCCTCCTGCCCCTCTACTCTGCCCTGGTGAGGCCACATCTGGAATATTGTGTCCAGTTCTGGGCCCCTCAGCTCAAGAGAGACAGGGAACTGCTGGAGAGAGTCCAGCGCAGCCACAAAGATGCTGAAGGGAGTGGAACATCTCCCTGATGAGGAAAGGCTGAAGGAGCTGGGTCTCTTTGTCTTGGAGGAGGCTGAGGGGTGACCTCATTCATGTTTATAAAGATGTCAAGGGGGAGTGTCAGGAGGATGGAGCCAGGCTCTTCTCAGTGATGTCCAATGATAGGACAAGGGGCAGTGGGTGCAAGCTGGAACATTGGAGGTCCCACAAAAATATTAGAAAAAGCTTTTTCACTGTGAGAGTGACAAAGCCCTGGCACAGGCTGCCCAGGGAGGTTGTGGAGTCTCCTTCTCTGGAGACATTCAAAACTCACCTGGACGCGTTCCTGTGTGACCTACTGCAGGTGATCCTGCTCTGGCAGGGGGGCTGGACTAGATGATCTTTTGAGATCCCTTCCAACCCCTGACATTCTGTGATTCTATGATGAGAGACCATCTAGTGAGTGAGACTAAACCCTTTGTAAATCACTGTCTAAACTTCTGACACAGGAATGTAGGATACGGCTAGAGATTGAATATAGAAAAGGATCAAAGGAAAAAGAGAAAGATATTCATCTCCAGATACCTGGCAATTTTTAATGAGAGAGTGGTCTGGAGCCAGAAAACATGTTCATTGTTTTGTGTTTATTTCCCCTTCATGGAGTTTCTTGATTTTAGTTCTATTTTTGGCTTGTGCAAATTCTTACAATGAGTTTCACAGTCTAATTGTTTTTTCTTTGATATAGATTTCCTGTAATGAATCACAGAATCATTTAGGCTGGAAAAGATATTTATGATCATCAAGTCTACCCATAATTGTCCAACAGATGTATTCAAAGTTCAGCTTGATAGTCTCATAGTCACACTATAATGTATATACTTTTTTCATAACATTCATGGTTTTCATTTGCTTCTTCCAAACAATTCTGTATGGTTTGTTGAATTGTAGCTGATCTGCACAGTTGAGGGTATTTTTTTTTCCCACATTGTAAATTTTTTTGATATTATCCCTTTCCATATACAAAAATATCAGCATTAAACATTATGAATGCATCAGATAATATTTCTTTAAAAAAAATATTTCTCCTGTACTCCTTTCTAAAAAGTTCCTAAATCACATTTGTCATTTTTAAACAGTGACAGCAAGGCTGGAAATCTTAAACTCCCTAGGAAATCTATGTTAGTATTCCATTGCTTTCATTTTTTAATTTAACAATTCATTCCTACCTGTGTGATCTAATTACTGGAATCTTGCTTTTCTGAGTCTTTCTCATCAGCTGAAAAAGCAAAGACACGTATCATTAAAGAAATATACTCATGTCTTCTGCTATGTAAGTGCAAACCCACACTTTAAGGATCATTTAAGTCTGAAAAGACTATACTGAATAGAGAAAAAACTTTTATATGAATAATAAAGGGTGTCCAAACTTACTCGAAATAGAATTTCACTCCCATTAAAAGTCAGTGAAGCCAAAGAAGTATCTCAAAAAATTGGCTGAATAAAAGACTGACTGAATATCCACATTTTAAAGCTTCACTGAGAACATTTCACCACAAAGACAAAGACAGTGTAAGTACTAAGCTAAGGAGAATTACAGTGCTATAGCATTTGTCAGTGCAGATCACTCCCCAGGAATTTAAAGTATTAACAAGGCAGCCTATGTCAGTTCTGAGCTAATGAAAGGTTGACAATGAGAGGATTATAAACCTAAGGAAGGATCTTGCTTGCTTTCTGCTCTCAATATTCTGCAACTCCAGACCAAGCCAGTTCAAGAAGCAGTATTACACAGGTTCATCTGAACGGGAACTTCAGGTCACAGGAGATTCAATATATGTTGTTTAGATTTGGCTGTACAGTTCTGACAAGGGATTTTATTAGCATTTTCTTGCAATGAATGCAATGGTATGTTGAAATATTATTGCAATTTCGAAAGGGAACAGTTTTCCCTGGTAATCAGCAAATACCTTACACTCTGGGAGAAGAGATATAAGCTAACATTGGTCTGCAAAAAGAAATAATAGTATTTAATTTTATATTTAAGATAACTGATATTCATTAACTTGCTTGTAAGATCAGTCATTGATTTAATTATTTTTTCTTTTCTGAGATTTATATTGTTTCTTTACAATGCCGTATTAGGATTATTTATACTTAACAACTTACAAAATTGTTAGTGTTATTCATGGAGAACCAGATTAGACTATGCTTAAATAAAATTAATTACCACCTACAATTTTTTTTCAATTATCTGTGACACACTAAATTACAAACCATGACAAAATGTAGAAATAAGGCACATGTTTTACTCTAGCACATTTTACCTCTCAGGGGAGAAGTCTCCACTAAAATTTCTTTTGAGAGGCATGCAATGAAGGATTTAAAGTGACTCTGACAAAGCTTATTGCTGGTTTGTTCTTTTTATTTCCTGTTGTTTTGCACTTCTCAATTTCTCTTCATTTAAAAATTATTTACATTAAAGCCTCATTTCTTTTGGTTTTTTTTTAATTTATGTTCCCTTACTCATTGCAGAAAACAATTATGATTAAAGAAAATGATATCCATAACTTAAGGAGCATTAAGAAATGCAGTTGCTTAGATATTTTTCATTGCTGTTGCCTGAGACATCTGCTGAACAGTGTAGGGACAACACAAGGGATTCAGGGAATTAGAATTTGTTTCACTTTTCTGATAAGATTTATGAGGAGAACATGGATGACACACTCTAATTCTAGGCAAGAGTTTGTAGCTCATTGGAAGAGAACACATTCCTCTTGTGAGGAGCTGGCAAATCTGAAAAGCAAACCCTTTTGCTTCATATACACACTTGCTGCCCTTGGAAGAATACCTTCAGTAAATTGGACTTACCTGAAAATCACAATTTACAAACAGAAAAACATTGGAGATAAATCTCATAACTGACTTTTATCAAAGTATGAGTCAAATGAAAGCTGCAAAGGTTGCATAAGAAAATTTCTCCACGGAAACTAAGGAGTTTTCCTGCTCTTTCAAAAACTTCCACTATGACCATCCTTCTGCAGATATAATTTCCTATTTCTCTCCAGCAATGGCACAAAAGATAGATCCCTGTAAGCTACCTATGGGTCAGACAGAAGGTTGGCAGGAGCATAGAAAGGGAATACTTTACCTCATCTACCTGCGACTGGCTCCCAACCAACCCTGTGTTCCTGCTGTAGGTGAAACAGGACACTCAAAGCAATGAAGTGATTCAGAAAATCGTTCTTATGTTGCCTTTTTTTATTATCATTCCCTTGCATTCAATACCTCTTGCTAATCCTCATTGTTTATACCATCGACATATGTACAATCACCTTGAGGATGCTCTTAACACTCAGGGTTAAGTCTGCAGATTGTCAGCAAATTTGCAAACTTGACAGTCCTTCAATTTTTAAGGACTGCGGAGCCCTGCCTCGCTCTGATAATGATCCTTTAGAGTCATCAGAGTCTGTAGTTGAATTACTTGACTCAGAGCAAATATCAGTAAGGGAAGAAATGTGAAATGATTTTCCAGAACAAAAGGAATGAGATTCATATTTCCTGCATTTAGACATCTACCTGACTGTAGACATCTGTATCTGAGGTAGTTAGCTGGATCCTTTATTACAGTTAGTAGAAAAATAGACATTTACAGGATAAGATTCCCATCTGTTAAGGCCATTGTTTCTACCGTAGGTTATGTGAATAGCTACCTGGAAATGCCTATTTCTCACCATTAACTATTAAAACGTAACAAACAAACACAAAAGTATTGACAGCTAGATCATATATGGAAGTCTAAAGTCAGACAAGGTGAGTCTTACCAAGAAATCTGCCCATGACCTACTTAATGACGGAGCTGTGTTCTGCAGCCACTCTTGAGAAGACAGGCTTTGTCGTAACACATTTAGTGTGTTAACGTTAACATGCCCTGCTGAAAGGTGATATAATTAATTGTGTAGGCTCTTTCCACAGCAGAAGTCAAACTGTTTACAGATATTACTGACGGATTGTATTTCTCTGAAGCTAGAAGAATGATTTAACTTTTCAAGACATACAAAAAAAACCCTAGCATACATTTTAAGAAATGAAAGCACTTCTAAGTTTAGGTGTTGTGTTATATGTGCCTGGTATTGCTGATTAGCTTTTTGTAATTAGCAAGTCAAGTAATTTCTTAAGAACAAGTCCACAGGTTTCAAAAGCTTAATGCATTTTAGCATGTATTATTGCACCATGCCAAAATGTGAAACCAACACACATGCAATTATTTGTTACTATTCTTTTTCATAAATTTCAGTTATGTAGTCAAAGAGCTAAGAACATTTCATGCAGCTGACAACCAAAAACAGAGCAGGAGCAGTAAATATTTTGATATGTAAATTAGGATTAAAAAAAATATGACTAAATTATTCTTGTATTCTAATCATTTACTGAAAGAAAACAAGACAGGTTCACTTACAGTTTTCTAAATAGACAGGGAATGAAATTACAGATAACATTAATAATGAGTAGTTCAATTAATTTTAGTTCTTCTAAATATTTCACAAATAGAGATTGCAAAAGGTTAAACTTAAGTGTGGAACACAGTTATATCCATGTATTATTGATTAAATAGTAATTGTGCACAAGGCTTTCAATAAAAACATATTTATTTTGTGCTATATGCAAAATTGGGAAAATCTTTTCAATAATAAATACCTAGTTCCACGTTTTTTTTCTAGTGGTGGTGTGCTTTTAGATAATGTCATTAAGTATCAGTTACTTTCTTAATACAGTGGTCAGTACCCTCAGGCAAAGCAAAAAGATAAAAGTGTCTGAGAGTTTAAATTAAACATAAGTGTTTCACTTGTATCAATAATTAACTTCTTACCAGTGAGAATCACATCCTGCCAAACAGATAACATTCAAAATACATATTTTAAACCTATTGGACAAATGTACCAGATCTTATTTGACTTCATCTGAACCCAGAGGAATAATTTTTTTTGTTCAAAGCTGAAGATAATGTCAGTGAAGTGGAACCAAGTTCTGATGACTCTGAAAAGCTGGTGCATTTTATTACAAATCAATAAATTAATGTACCAACATCTGTATAAAGAAAGAAAATATCTGTGGAGCCAGTCATTCTTTACAGCATGAAGGTTATGTCAGTAAAGAATGAGAGTAATACAGATTTACATTCACGTGCACCAAGCTCAAAAAAAAAATGAGAAAAGGAGAGTTGATTAATTGTCTGTATATGTGTAAGATAAAATCCCTGGTATTCTGGATCCCTAAGAATAGGATTTTGTGAGTTTGAATATTTCCCTGTCCTGTCCTGTCCTGTCCTGTCCTGTCCTGTCCTCTCCTCTCCTCTCCTCTCCTCTCCTCTCCTCTCCTCTCCTCTCCTCACCTCTGTATTTCAGTCAATAGTAAGCATATTTGAAAAATAATGTGTTTAGATGTATTTAATGAAAAGTGATAATTTTTAAAAAATAAATTTTAATCCTTTTCTATTTTTTTTTCTATCACACAGTGGTTCCATAGCATGATGCACATATAGGTTATTTCTTCCTTAAACAGTCACAATCTCAAATACGTTTCCCTCCAGAATTTGCAAATCAGTGCATCAAATATTCAACATCATTCACCTATTTGATGGAGCCCAAATACACCTTCCAACCACATTGTGAAGAATTAGGACTTATTAACCTCTGCAATTAACAAATGTGTTATATGTAAACTTTTTAACCTACACAATTCTCTCTCATTTCCTGCTTCCTCTTGTTCATTTTATTTATTTTGTTTTACTCTCATGTTGTGCCATGTAAGCTTTTGCAGCAGGAACATCTTGGAATCTGCAGTTTCAGCAGATGTCCCAAGACAAAGATGGCAGAACAACAGGATGAAGCAGGCCCTTCAAAAGGATGAATGTTGCTAAAAAATTTGTACATATACATCTTTTTCTGGCTGCTTAACTTTGTTTCAGGGTGAGAGACTGACCCAATTTTCTCTTCATTTGTATGCCTCTGGTGCACTGATTCATGCATCGTAGAATTTAAATTATCTTCCCTCATAGTGGAAGCTAAAATGTAGTCTTATCTGAAAATCTATCTATTGTTAATATGCTCGTTCATCAGGTATACTAATACATCGGGTATACCAGTACTTCAAAAAAGTAAGCCTAACATGTATATAATGAGCTCATGTCCTGATATTTTAGAGGAGATAATTGAAGTATTTATCTGCTACCAAAAGCAGAAGACATCCCCTTTTTGGTTAATCTTGAATATGTGAAAAATTCTAGATAGATGAACCTTTCTTCTAGGCATGTATGGCCACTCTTCTGTACCCTAGGCAAAGAAATTGAATTTATATGGTGTTTCATGCACATCGTGTTGTATTGCTAATGATGAATAAATAAGAAACTCAAGAACCTGCAAGGTTAGAATGGCTATTTAAACTGAAGTCCTGAGGGATCAGAATAGGGAAAACTATGTCCATACAAGCTTTATACTTCAAGTTTTCCACATTTCTAGGTGGTCTAATTTGTCACAAATCACTTTACAACTTCTAATGTTGCACAAGAATGATATCTACTTAATGAGGTATTTTCTACTCTGAAGTAAGCTATCTCAAAGGAACCATTATCAGGAAAGGCAGGGTGAAAACATCTTTCTTTCTTATAGAAAGGAGAAAGGGCTGCCAGCTTGTTTTCTTGTTTATTTTTGGCTATTTGTTATATTTCTTCATTTTGGGATAGAAAGTTGAGTCAGCCCTGGAGAAATCAAAGTTTTATACTTACAGTGGCCCAAAGCAACAGTGCAACAGTTAAGACATGATAAAGGTAGAGCCATTACAGACTGCACTGTATTCAAACGTCAGTATTTATCACTATGAGTGTCCTATAAGTGAATATTCCTTATCCTGCTTTCACTGTGAATCATGACTGTTAAAGTAAGAAGCAGAGATAGAAGTTGTTCTATCTCTTTAAAATAAATCCCATGTTTCACTATTAAAACTATCAGTTATTTATTCAATTCTATTTGTAGACATTTATAGAAAAACTAAAAACCAACATCATGGAAATGAAACACTCAAGAATGTAAACTTAGAATATCCCTGCAGAGTTCATGCAATTTTGTCACTGAGACACCATATCTATTTGGCAGTATTCATTTATGGCAATCAGTCTTGTAAATACAAATTACGATTTTCATGCTAGTTCCCTAAGTAACTCGGGTATCTGATGCAGGAAGCAGCACTGCCTCATCTTTGCAAGTTGTTAAATGCTGAAAAGGATTCAAAGGCATATTCACACTGATACTGACCAAAAAGGAAAGAAAAAGAAAGATAAGGCTTGAAGTATTTTAAGGAGAGAATTCTGTCTGTGTCACCTACGCTAGGGTTAGAAGTTAGTATAAAAAGAGAACAAGAAAGAAAGAAAACTCCCCAAAACACTCCCCCTCCAAAAAAAAATGCAAACAACAAAACAAACACCCAACGACAAAACTCAATGAGTCAGAGAAGGAAGGTCAAAGAAAATTTACCCCTGCCTGCTGATACAAGACTGGAAAGATGAGAAGAATGGCATAGTCAACATTTTTTTTACCTTGTTCGTCACTGGCAACCTCACTTCTCACACCTCTCAAGTGGATGGAATGCAAGACAGGGATCAGGGGAGCAAAGTCCTTCCCAGTGTCAGAGAACAAGTTTGTGATCACCTGTGGAACCTGAACATGCATATGTCCATGGGATCTGAGGGAACTCACTGCCAAGACACTCTCCATGATATTTGAAAAGTCGTGGCAGTCCAGTGAAGCCCCTGAGGACTAGAAAAAAGGAATCATTTTACAAAAATGTAGAAAGGAGGACCCAGGGAACTACCGATCTGTCAGCCTCACCTCTGTGCGTGGGAAGATCATGGAACAGATCCTCCCAGTATTTATATGTTAAGGCACATGGAGGACAGGGACATGATTTGAGACAGCCAGCATGACTCCACTAAGGGTAAGTCCCACCTGAACAACCTAGTAGCCTTCTATGATGGAATGACTACATTAGTGGACAAGGAAAGACCTACACACGTCACCTATCTAGACTCCTGTCACGGTCCTCCACAACATCCTTCTCTCTAAATTGGAAAGACATGATGGATGAGGAACTGGTTGGATAGTTGCATCCAGAGGGTAGTGTTCAATAGCTTGATGTTCAGATGGAGATCAGTGACAAGTGGCGTCCCTCAGGAGTCTATATTGGAACCAGAGCTGTTTAATGTCTTCATCAGTGACATAGGCAGTGGGGTTGAGTGCACCCTCAGCATGTTTGCAGATGACACCGAACTGAGTGGTACACACTGAGTTGACACACCTGAGGGATGTGATATCATCCAGATGGCCCTGGACAAGCTGGAGAAGTGGGCCTCTGTGAAGCTCACGAGGTTCAACAAGGTCAAGTGCAAGGTCCTGCACCTGTGTCGAGGCAATCCCTAATATCAGTACAGGCTGGGGAATGAAGGGATTGAAAGCAGCCTTGTGGAGAAAGACTGGGGGCAATCTTTTTAGCAAGGACTGCTGTGATAACACAAGGGCCAATAGATTTCTATATAGATTTCTACAGGATATAAGAAAGAAACTTTTGACAAGGGTGGTGAAACACTAGAACAAGTTGCCTAGAGAGGTGGTAAATAGTCCATCCCTGGAAACACTCAAGGTCAGGTTGGACAGGGCTCTGAGCAGCCTGATCTGTTTAAAGATGTCCCTGCTCGTTACAGCAGGATTGTACTAGATGACCTTTAAAGGTCCCTTCCAATACAAGCTGTTTTATGATTCTACCAATGAAAAAAGGCTTTTGTCATCAGTTTCATGTCTTCTCACTTTATTATCTTTTCCTTGAGGAACTCCTGTAAATTAATACACCATCTTGGACACAGAAAGATGTATTATATTGTGTAAGAATTTGCATCTAATTAAATGGGATAGAGCATTCAGAGAATAAATGGCTAGTTCACTGCTTGTTCTTCAGGTTACAAACCAGCAGAAACATTCAAGGAATAAAAATAATAAAAGATAAGGCTTACTTCAGGTTTAGGTCAAGATTAATATGGGAGTTCAAGCTAGCTCTTACCTGAAATGAAGTAGCTCATCTACCCTTAAACACCATTATAAGGGAAGGAAGAGAAACCTATTTCTTAGATCTTCACCTGAGCACCTAAGAGACATAGGTTAAAAAGGCAACAAAGATAGTAAATAGCAAGACCATACGAAGCCAGATGTGTGGGTATAAACATATGAATAAACTCTGTTTTGGCTGGGAACTGTAAAGGTTTTTCAAGTGTGGATTCAGTGCAGTAGTTCCCCCTTTGCATGGGTTTATCTCACTCTGTACCATTCATAGAGTCATTGTTCTAGTCTGCTTTATGAGAAGTGTAAGACTGCAGTTTAGAGTTTAAAAAAAAAGAAAAAGCAATACAGAAGAGAAAAAAATAATTGTGTGCTCGTGTAGATTCTTTTTTTAAAATAAATTTGAAGTATGTGATGCATAGACAATAAAAAAGGAGGAAAATGATCATTAAAGTTTTGTCCTTAACAGTGTTAACTTCCTATCTCACCTTAGTTAACTGAAGTAAAACATGTTGTTTCAAATACATAAAAGGAAAGAACAGGAAGCTGCCTAAAAACTGTTCTGCTGGACAAAGGAATATTATTCTTAGAATCCTATAAAGAAACTAGTAATTGATGACAACTGTGAGCCAAGAATTTAATCTCATTTTCTCTAGCCAAGAAAGAGTAAGGAAGAACTGACTACCCTAGTCATTTGTGTCTCATTCAAAACATTTGATCTGTTTTGATTCAGAGCACAAGAAAATACACAGGGACAAGATGTGATTTTCAAAAGAACAGCTTTCTGCTTGCACACCCTGCAGCAGATTATATTCTTGTAGTAAAAAGGGCACTGGGGTTCTTCAGTTACTTCTCTCAGCCCCAGAGCTGGCTGTGCTATTCCCTTGCTGCCAGTTTTGTCCTCTAAGAAAAGATTTTGCCCAGTCCTTGAGAATGGTAAACGATGGAAGGACAAGAATTTTTATCTTCATTCTCTACATAAACACCAGGTACAACTATGCCTCCTGTATTCGATCTGCACCTACTGGAATATGAAATTTGAGTAGTCTATTTTTGTCATCTAGATTTTTACAAGATGCCATTACTGCTGAAGGCAATCAGGTTTAAGGAAAATGCCTTTAATGAGATAAAAGACTATATCACAAGAAAAGGGAAAAAAATCCATGTCACAGGATAAGGATGTCTCAGAGTTAGAAGTCAGGAAAAAGTAATACCTAACTGCACACATCTCTGTAGAAAGCATTTACTTACACAGTGATTAGGATTTATTCTAAAGGATCTTTAACTCATCTTTCAGAAAGCAGCAGGACTAAACCCAGAAAGAAATCTTGCAAAAGAAACATACTGTAGTGCAGGGACAAATGATCTTATTTGAAAATGGTATAGGACCATCCTACCTGCTGGGCTTAATTTAAAAATATAGTAGTATGTTATGGAAGAGAAAAAAATAAAAAGAAGAAAGAGGTCTTTGGCTATGTGTTTATGTACTGCTTTATATTCATATCATCAAAAACTGAAAAAGCAGAAAAAAGTTATAAAAAATCACACCTTCTTGACTTTCCTGGAACTATTCTTTTAACATGAACTCTTAAGCATGTTAATTGATGTGTTTACTTACCGGACCAGTGTTACAATGTCCATTTGCTGTTTTCATTTGATTAAGGAATACTCTTTCTTTTAAGAATTATTATTCCTGCATCTAGTCATTAGGTGGCTAAGTGGAATATTTTAGGGTGTATGGAACTAGATGCCTATATTTAAGCAAAGGAGACAAAGGACAGTTGCCTTTAACTACCAACATTAACAATTGTCTCAAAGTTCAAGGTGTTTGTTTTCAAGTATATTTTATAAAAAGTTGTTTTCCTTCAAGTCAGGGACTGCTTTGGACTGTGTTCAGAGTAAACCAGCTGCATACAGAACTTAATACAATTCATGAATTAATACCCTATTGTAATATCAATATGAAATATTGAGCCAAGATAGAGATGGTTGCCTAATGCTTTCTCTTTAAGAGCATACCTTCAGGAATTACATTTTGTCGAGTGATAACAACTCTGAGACTTATTCATGAAAGAGGCTTCACTAGCAGGACATGTCAGCAGGATTTGGTGGTGGAGGAAACAGGATGGGATGTGATTTAGTGAACCAGTGTCCTGCTTTTACCTAAAAACCCCAATTCTGTTTGACGAGTTTTACTTTTCAGCTCAGTCTCTTCTTAGAGGCTGCACTTTCTGAAGTCAGCAGCATGTTTTTGCAGACAGTGTGTGCTACTGGCAGTGATAACACCTGATGTTTGGAGTCACTGCCTGGCACTGGGATGCAGAAAGGCTCTTGCTGGTCCGTATTCTTTTAGTGACCAAGGCCACTGCTGGCTCTT
>NW_009708597.1:0-25824 GCF_000703405.1 Apaloderma vittatum | reverse complement strand
TACATAAAATATAATAAACTAATAATAATATTAATAATATTATTAGTATTAATAATAATATTAATACTATTTCTGCTAAAAATGACATTTAACATTTATATAGGCTTTTTTTTTGTTTGTTATTGAAAATGTAAATTACATGCTGCCCATCTCGCCAAGATGATTTAGTTGGTTATTGACACTATTGCTGGTGGTAAAAAAACATGAAAGATCCAGAACCTTAAGATATTTACTATCCTGGAAAAAAAGTTAATTGATGTTATAACATTTGTGTATTTTCTGGGACTGAGAAAAATGGGGCATTTGGATTAAGTATTTTTAAAGGCATTTTGGTAAACGGTAATTTGTTTTAATATCCATTCTCAAATGTTCATGTTCATTAAACTATGTATAGGTATTTGACCCAAACAGTCCTTGATCTCATTATGAGATAATTGATAGCTGATGACCATGGAGGAAACTAGTGAGGAAAAAAAGCGACAGATACTCATTTACACAGCCTGTATGTTAATGAAATATTGCCTTGGGAACATAGGGTGTGAGGACAAGCAAGTTGCTGAGTCTGGCAATGTCAAATAGCAAGTTTTCCATAGAAGTGCTGATGCACATGAATCGATAGTCTAGTGTGAAGAGAGTAGAGTACTTGGAGAAGTCATGTGAGACCTCAAAGTGACTTGAAGTTTGATGTGCTGGAAGTAAAAAAATGAGATATAAGCACAACTTAAAGATGCATGTTTGCAATGACCATATTTTATACTGAATTATTTCATTGCTTCTAATTGTAGAATGACTAAAATGTAGCTCTTCTTTAGTAAGTATATTCAGAATTGATGGTAGCCCAAAATTGGTGAATTTACAGTTTACTTTTTTGTGTGTTCCAGACATAAAGCTTACAAGCAGACTTAGCAAGTTAAAATCATTTGTAATGTTGAAAATAATATTGTGCAGATATTCCTGCTATAGAGGAAAACTAATGAGATTTATGCATTTGGTCCTTGCTTAGTGCTACCATCTGTCAAACAGCCTGGTGCTGCTAACTTCAAAGGTGATGGGTCTGACCTAATAGTTCTTAAGGTTTATAATTGCACAGGCTGAGAAGATGATCAAAGGTGAAGATTGTCTCTATCTAATCTTAATTCTGCCTTTTAATGTGGGAAAAATTAAGATCAAGCCTTTGAGTGATAAATTTGGACTTTGTTTAGAAAATCAATCAGTGTTGGACAGTGAGGAGGGCTTCTGTTTTCATTTAGTGCAAGTTAGTGTGTGTATGTATGAATATCCATAGTTGCACGCCAGTATATGCATAGTGAACTGAGAGAATTAAAGGCAGCAAGGGATAATATGAGTACAGTTGATGAGGACATACTTGAAAAGTGGAATTAATTCTCTTTATGTCACAAAGTTCTTATGTGAATATGGTCAAGTCACTGGAATGAGTTTAGCTTTTCCTTGTTGATGCTGCATTGTGGATTCTAGCCACTCTTCTTCAGGCTGCATTGGAAACGACTCTGTAAGGTGTTATTTCATTTTCTTTGACGTAATGATGGTAATAACAACTATGCAAATTTGTCAGTTTTTGGTAACATGACCTTTCCATGATTTTGACATTTATTTTTTCAGCCCCATGTGCTAAACGTGACATAAACTATTTAAAATATGTGTAACATACACGGAGACAGAGTGGTAGGGTTTTTTATTTAGTTATTCTATCTGGGTTCATTTTTTTATACTGAAAAAGATCCCAAAGTTTTAGATTTCATGGAATTAAGTAATGAAATTTAATTAGAGGGTTGTATGTAAAAATAAATATACTCTTTTAAATTTCCTTTTTGGAGTACTTTTTAAATGATTAGCTTTTGTCTCATGTTAAGTTGCTTTATTGTATCCTTGAGGAGCAGAAAATACTTTTTATACTCATTTATAGTATGTAGTCAAAATAACAAATTATGGACAGTTATGACTTTCTAACAAAATCTTTCCACTTTCAAGGACAAGGTGAACTGGATAGATTCAGCAGCAAGGAAATAATCAGCTACACAATTGGCTTTATTTCTGGGATGTTTGTAAGTTTTTAAGATCATGTTGTCTAGCTTCTAAGAGCAGAGAGTACAGATTAAAGTTCATCACCTTCAGCTGTGGGTTATTAAAGTGACAAAGAGATTTCACAAATGAGAACAAGTACTAATGCCTTTTCACTAATGCCTTTTCAGTACTAATGCCAATGTTATTTTCATGACATTTTTTTGTTGTGTGCCATGTTGTTGCTTTTTTATTTTGCTTCTTTTTCCCCCCTGAAATGTCTGTTTACATTTTCTGGACACTACAATTAGCACTGTTCAATACAACAGCACAGTTCACAGTTTGGTCCCAGGTGTAGTTCTGCCTCAATATTCATTCTAATTCTTCTTTTTCTGAGGTTTTGTGACAATATGACAGCTGAAGGGAGTTCTACTTTCCAATGTGTGCACCTACCCTTGGGCCAAGGCCAGGAAGTTTGGGAATTCTTGTGTGGTATTAGCCAGGCTTCAGATTGTACAATCAATGCTCAAGTAAGATGCCCACAATAACTACATGAAGGGAGGAAGGAAATAAAAACGAGTCCATCATATAAGATTTCAGCACTGGATCTCTTGGTCTCACTGTGTGTTGTAGCACTAAGAACACGTCCTGAGACAATATTTCAGTAAAGGCTTGTGGAGAACTTCAAGGACAAGTGTTGGCAGTCAAAAGACTTTAGGAAAGATAGAAGTGTTTGGTTTTGGTTTTTTTTTTTTTTCTTCTATGTGAAGGTCAGCCTCAGCCAGGACCTAGGGAGAAGACAGAGGGTTGCTCCAGGAATGGAAAGTGTGCAATTGGTACTGACAGTTGCAAAGAAGAGAAGTGTGAATGTGTCTTTGGCACTTCAAGATAAATAATTTTCAATGCTTAAGGGCAAAATTTAAGAAATTACAGGTTTTCACCTGTGCATAGGAACTGTCTTTGACCCATTTCCAATTCTTACTTCACCTATTGTTCTGCCTTCTTGTATTTAATGTTGTGCTTCCTCGTTAACAAAGTGGGATTTGGTTACTGTTGCTTTACTTAATCTAGCAAGAAGTATTTATCTGCTCTACAATTTTTGCTTCATTAATAACTAGAACTCTTGTTACAAGCAGCAGTCAGTAAACCCCAGCTGTGGTATGTTACTAAATGAAGAGCACATAGTCAAATACACTCTCATAGTTCTGTGGTTATAGACAATACGTAAGTGACTTCACAGATGATTTTTGTTTGTGACCTTACATCTTCCAAAATAATTATTGTTCATTGTATTTTCAGTATTGTTTAAACTATGACTATTAATATAGTATTTATTGGTTTTCTACCTGTTCAGCACCTGAACAAAGCAGATCCTTAGTCTTCACAAACTCCAAGTCTTTCTACTCGAATGCAGACAAGGGACATGTGTGTGCAGCATCCTGCAGTATGTTGCTGCATAACCCTAGAAATAAAGTGTAAAAATCAAAAGATGAGACTTCTAAACAAACATCTTAATTCACTACAGGAACACCGGATATGCAATATTCCAGGACTGACAGGCATTAGTTTTTGCCACTACTCCCAGCAGACCTGAGAAAGAGTATCTTGAGAATGTGCATTTAAACTAATCCTGCTGCTGCAAAAAAAAAAAAAAAGGCTTTAACTGTAGCCACTGTTCTGGCTTCAGGGCATCTGAATTTCATTAGTTTAGGAACAATTCTTTCCCCAATAAGCAAGGGGTTATGCTATTAACAAAATGCAGAAAATATTAGTACTTTTCAGTAGAAACCTGTAGCCTCTCCACGTGTCTGAGTTTTGACTAAGATTCTGACTTCTTGGTCGCTGGAAATTGGCTGGTAACTCCAGAGGGACCTGCATTTGAAGTTACCAGCTTGTATTAAAAACTGCAGAGCTGTTAAATATGAGCACATTCTTTCCTTCAATGATCACTAATGTGTTTTCATTTAAAGTATAATTCAAGTGTTACTGATAATGTCCTTTTTAACCCAATAGAGCCTTAACTTGATTGAAGGGGTACTCGGTTAAGCAGCTGGAACTCAGGATATGAGTCTGCATAAGTTATTCATGAAGTAAGCTAAGATTTTTCAGCTGTTCATGCAGTCATTTCAAGTAGATGTCATTTAATGGTAACTTTCACTCAAAGTTTATTTGGGATGAGCTAATGTCAGAGTAGAAAAATTTAGTTAACTCTGCAGTGAAAACAACTAGTGCTCTATAAATTGCTTAGCTCAAATTTTTTGGATGGAGCAGAAAAAGGAAAAATAATTTCCCAGTCAGGTATTCTAGTTTGGAAGGTGAAAACCTAATGAAAAACCTGGATAGTGCAATGATAAGACTATATACAAGCTTATAAGGAAATGAAATCTTTTGTATTCAGTTCAGGATAAGCAGTAAGTAAAATTGGGACCTGCATACTGAGTGATAAGATAGAAAGATGAGATCAGGGCACATTTACTGGGGATTGTACATCCAGAGTAGCAAATAAGAAGAGGAAATGGCTGAGTGGAGCAAAGACTAAAAATGAATATGCTTATGCTATTTAAGGGTAACATTATAATATAGGCACACAGGGTGGCAGGATTAAGGAGCCTTTAATTACTGCATTTCTCTACATCTAATATTTTTACTTCATGTTTTTTTGTTCATTCATTTTAAATCTACGGATTGCATGGCAGTAGAATTGTATGATTTTAATTTTAATGGGATGTGTGTACCTTGTTAAAATTAATATGTCATCTTGGACTCCTCTGTACTGCGAATTTTACCCCAGGCTCTATAGCATAGTAGGGAGAAAAAAAATAATAAAAAATTGCTTAGATGTAATGCTATAGAAAATTATATTGAGACCTTGTCCTTAAAAACTTCTCTAAGGTGGTGATGAGATTTAATAGTGGCACACACAGCTTTCCTATGTCTAGGTTGCATATTTGCTTAGGCCTCTGTGTAGCAATGAATGGAGCAAGTGGGGATAGTCAACATTATTGGTGACACTTGAGTGCACATCTCGTCTTCCCACTGCAAAGTGTTGGCTGCGGTGTGCTGAAATACCCTCTCTCCAAAAGATTTCCTTGACAGCAGGATTGCTTTCAGGTCTGGAAAGTGAGTCTTTTAGTCTCGCACTGATCTATTCACCACTTAGGATGAGAAGAAGGATGGTCTCAGAAAAGCATGGGATCTACTGGACTGTTATGATACACTGACAGTAAATACTTAATTCGTGCTTATTGAAACTGCAAATTTTTTCATTAAGTGCTGAAGTCAAAACAGAGTGCCGACTCCTTTACAGGCCCCAGGAACACTCTCTCAAGATCAAGTCTGTTCATTATTCAAGAGGTGGTAAATTAGTACAGATGTCTGACCTGAAATATTGCCTCTTGCTTTTGAAAAACTGTTCAGTTCTTCCACTATTATTAGTTTTCCTTATCAGACCAGATTTTTGGTGTTTTATTGTTTTGTTTTGTTTTCTGGGAAAGTTTATTTATTTAGGCAATCATTCTGAAATCATATGGGTCCCAGCATTAGACATTTTGGTCACAGGGAGTCTTCAGCAGGGAATGCATGAAAGCAGGGATTCTGTTAACCTCTTCTATTATTCATCAGAGAGAAAATACCTAATTGTTAATTAGAGCAATAAACTAGCACCGTGTGCAATAATGTACAATTTGTTTAGAGTGGTACTTCTAAGCTGTACTGTTCTTTATGAGAAAATCTTCCCACACGTTTTCAAATCCTTGTGGGTGTTCAGTGCGTGAGGAAAACTGGCAGAGGCCAGATGAAATGAAATCAGCTAAAATAGAAGAATTTGGATGATTTCTTTTCTCCCTTTACATGCTTATATGAAAATAATAAGACTGATGAAGTTAATACCATTTCTGTGGACTTGATATGGTCTGAAAATGTGACTTGCATCAACTTTCACAACAGTTACAGTCTGTCAGTGAATACAATTGCATGGACAAAATAATATGAGAAAAATCTGTTACTTTACTTTGTTGTTTTGTTGTTGTTTTTTTTTTCCTGAGTCATTCTTCAAGCACTGAAAATCAGTTTCCTGGTCGCACCAGGGTAGAGCAGGTGTGCCTCATTGCTGGATGAGTTAAGCTGTGCTGTACAGTGGTCCCTGCTGTGTCTCACACAAAAAGACTTGACATAAAGTAATTTACGTGGGACACCAGGTGTTGTCCCATGTAGGATATAGGTGGTATCCAAGCACAGATGTCTTTGAAGTGATGAGAGGGAGGAGTGAAAATGTGAGCAAGTCTCTATAGAAGCCTATGCTGTAGCCTTCTTGCATGAAACAGAGCAGCAAATGCTGCATGAAAACCTTAACTTTGGGCAACCACTGTAAATCCTACTGTCAATTTCTCTTAAAATCTCATTTAAAGAGTGGCTTTAAATGAGCAATCTGCCTGTGTTTCAGTCCTTTGCTGCCACTAGAATCATTGATGTGCAGTACTTACTTTGACCACCATATTTTACTCTGATGTTTAGAAAATGCATCAAAGAAATTTGAGTGGCAGAATAACTATTAGACTCTCTTGTTTTAGCAGTGTGAAGACTGCAAAAGAGGAAGCATTTTTGAGTGAACAGCTACATGATTAATCCAAGTTTTGAGCATTTTATATGCACTAACATATAAATCTTTCTAATTCTTCAATAACTCTATCTGGAAGAGGTCTGAGAGCCAAATTTATGTTTATTGAAGCACTGTATATAAAATTTGCAGATTTTTCAAATTAAAATACAAAAACAATATATCTTTGTACTTATATAAATCTGAAATGTGTTGTGGATGCTATTTCTTTTAAAAGTATGAATAGTCATTGAGTATAGGATGATGGTTTTGATTTTCTGTCAACAAAAAAGGAGAAAATATTTAGTGTAAGGGGACCATCATCTGCTATTCAGTAACTGTTATGGAGCAATTGATAGAATGAAGGATTTTTTGTGTGTTTAGAGTGCTTTTCGTGTTGCTATGTAGTTAGTAATCAAATCAAATGTGGGCAATTTGCTCATCCTGTGCTGCCCTCTCAGAATTGTTGCAGTTTATTCTTCTATTCTCATTTTAAGAACTTAAAGGTTCTATTTTTTCAGCTGTTTCAGCTTTATTAATTAGCAAATTACTCTTTCAGTTAAAAGAAATTTAAGAATTCGACATGTAGAGTATGTCAAAAAGGTCTTTCCATATTTACAGTATTTGTAATCTTGGCTATGTCATGAACTTTATATGAATTAATGCATTTAGATGAGTGATGAAAGTGGAAATTACACAAAAAAAATCTACACCTTGTTCAAAATTAATCAAAACTCCAAAGATCTCAAAAAATAAGAATGCCATAACTGATGGATTTTCTTCTATTTACTGAGAATTCCTATGTTTATCCCTATGTCTCTATATGATTTAGTTTTAGGTAGTCCTGTGAGGAGGAGGGAATTCTATTCAGTTCTTATGG
The DNA here is from genome assembly GCF_000703405.1 of Apaloderma vittatum. Classification (NCBI taxonomy): domain Eukaryota; kingdom Metazoa; phylum Chordata; class Aves; order Trogoniformes; family Trogonidae; genus Apaloderma; species Apaloderma vittatum. The sequence goes on along the minus strand of NW_009708597.1, from coordinate 18,331 downwards.
CTCCCTTTCAACTTGATGTCCTATGATTTCATGGTCTCTGTGGAATTTTCTTCCTATAGCCTTGAAGATACATATTTTCTCCTCAGAGACAACAAAAATGATGCCTCTCCTTTTTAATCTTTTATGACTCAGAGAACAGGCAGCCTGCACAGACAGGATTATCTTTTGTAAATTTGACAAATTACCTTCTTGACAGCAATAAATAGCTTCAGCTGGAGAACTGACTGACCTCTTCAAATAGTAACATGTTTCCAGTTCTCAAGTTTTTTGAAGGAGTGAGAGGAAGATAATATACATGTTTACAGTTTTCTCTATAATATATGTGTTGTTAACACATGCTGAAATAGGGACAGTTGCAGTTATTCTCTTCTAGTTCAAGCTTATTAGTCCTTCTAGTACGTAGCACTCGGAGAATGACAATTTAAGCAATGATTTAAGCGGTAATTTAAGCAATTTAGAGATCCTTACCTTATTTAATGTAACAATTTTGAATGAGCTTTAAGGAACCTAAAAACATTGTAACAATATCTTAGTCATACCTTCAAAATAATTTAAAAATCAGTAAAGAAAACAAATATCTGGCTAAACATCTAGTAATGTATTGTGGAAAACAAAATCTAGTCAGTTATACACTGCTGTGTGGAGTTTGAGTGAAATCAAGAATGCACTATATTAAGTTCCAAGTAGTAGAATATGAAAACAACTATTTTATGAAACCATATTGTGATCCATGTTTTTCTGCTTTCCTTATTGTGCTAATACTACTGTAGCTACCACTATTACAAACTTGAAAAACTAGCAGACAAAGATCTTGCAAATACCTTGAAAACTTTGTTTGCCAATGTCTTGGTTTAGAAGACAGAGGAAACCAGAGCCTCCCTTGGAATAGGGAGTGTAACCCCCCCACCACCACCACCTCCAAATTGCTATACTTTTGAAATTATGGGGCTTTCAGACACAGATATGGGGATAGGAATACCAGTTCTTTACTAAGAATATTGCAAACTACAAAGGTAATGGTATAGAGAAAAGAACAACAACAAAACAAATAATCCCAGAACCTCTGACAGAGTCAGAATACAACCTGACTTTGGGAAAAGTCCTGAATAAGTCCGAATTAAAAGTCCTCCTGGAGTGGCAGATGCGGCTTCGTTGGCGTACAGATGATCCGGTAGAGGGGTCCGGTGGCGACAGGACAGAGTCCAGTCCTCCTATGGCGAAAAATGCCCGCGGCTCCAGCAGGTGCTTCCACGAGGCCGCGTGGCGGGTCCTCCTCCACCGCAGCAAATCCAGCGCAGCACAGCTACCCCTCCCAGGGCAGGGCCGAGGTTCCGGTGACCTGACCGGCTTCGGGGTAGGGCTGGCCTCGCCCCACTGACTGCCCATCATTAACTCATGATTACCCATTAACAGAAAGCACCCGCCCCCCTGGGGTTACAAGATATAAAAATATCTTCCAACCGGTTTCAACAGATGAAAATAGAATTACACATTTTTGGTTACATATTGTAACCCAAGACAGCCAAAAAGTTTAAGTATGTAGTCATGTATATATGTAGTTACTTGATTATATACAATTTTTTAAAGATTAAATATTAGGGGTTCAGTTTAAATAAAATATGTATTTAATTGCACCAGTTATGGAAATGTCCAGCAGAGGTAATTAATAAACTGAATATCCTCCAGGAAAGTGTAGGGATAAGTTTGAAAACCGTGATAGACTGTGCTAATATAGTAGGGACAGCTCTGATTACTATTTGTCTATTTGTTACAGGTTGTTTAAACAATTTGATCCCTTCTCTGGCCATTATAGGTTTCTATTTTCTAGAGAAAATATATAATAATTTCTGGCAGATTTATGCAAGAGACATTTCGTAGATGATAAATTAGATAGTTGTAGACACTGATTTTAGTTATCATAATGCGGAGTGTCTTCCCTAATATGAAAATTTAATCCTACCACATATGCATTAAGACTTTTCAAATAGAGTGTGTATGACATTTAGAGGATAAGGAGCTCTGCCTCGGAGTACAATGACTGAAAAGGTCTTATTGGGTCGCGTGGAGTAAGTAACATTCAGACATAAAGTCCTGGTTTTTTTCTGCATCTATTACCCTATATATGTGACAGGATGGGAACATCAAGTAGGATGGCTCAGCGAAAGGCAGAACGAGGTTGTGTGGTAGGAAACGAGTGGTGTGCACTCAGGCTGGGAACAGTGACTCATAACTATTATATTTGGAGTCATTTAATGTTTTAGTGAATTCTTTGTTTGCTGGAACACTTAAATTAAGTAAAATTATCTTTGTAAAATACATGTTACCCCTCAAATGGAAGTTACATTCCAGTACTAAAATCATGAATTTTGTAGTGTACATCATGCGGGTGGTCAATGGATTGAAAGCTTTTATTCCTCAAAATGTACCTCCTTAGGAAACAGATCCTTCCCTGAGAAGGAGCCTAAAATAGTTGTATCTGGGAAACTTAACAAGGAGCATTGATAGGCCTGCTGAAAATGGTGAACGTAACACTGTGAAATATTCTCTTGTATTCTTATGCTAAATGAGTGTTCATATCTGACCTGTAGCCTTATTATTCATTCTTTCTCATTCATTCTTCATTGCTCTTTCATTGAATCCTTTTTTTTTAAGTAGTGTAATAAAGGAAGATATGATGTATGTATGAGAACATGTAGATGTTCAGTCATACAATAAAAAACTTCAAAAAGAAATTATAAACAGCAAAAAGAACAGATTCTGAAGAATTCCATGATATAGAATATATTTCCATTAAACATTTTGAAAAACTTCAGAAGTTCTAAGGCAGATGCTTGCAAATATTTACCAAATGCTGAATTTGTATGCATTTGTCTCATGTTGTGTGTTTGTCATGGGTTAGGGCTGGGCCGGCCTCTAACACGGACAGACGCTCTCTAACCCCCTCTTGCCGGCCACAAATGGGAAGGAAAAGGGAATGAAGCAGAGAGACTTTCAGGTTAGAGAAGAAAAAAACTAGAACAGCTTTAATGAAACAATAATAGAAATAATAGTGGAAGGATTAAAGTAAAGAACTATATACAACTATATATAATAGCCCCATATCAAACCCGACTCCCTTCCCCAATATCAATCACCACTGATGCTGCAAAACAGAAGGCACTGGGGAAACCCCAGGCTCAGCGGCGGCGGCGGGGGGGTGGGTACAGGGAGCTGGGCAGGGAGATGGATACAGGGAGCTGGATTCGGGAACTCAGGATCCGGATCAAAAGCAGGAGGTCAGATGGAGTCCTCTCTAGACACTGGCCATTGCAGAAGAGGCAGAAACTCTCCTGATCACTCAATTTATATTAAATATGATGTATATGGGATGGAATACTCTCGTTGGTCACCTGTCCTGTCTATTACTCCCCGGAGGTGCAACCTTTTACTTCCTTGTGACCCCCCTTTACTACCCGGCACCCCCAGCGTGGCACACAAGAGCCAGCAGTGGCCTTGATCACTACAGGAATAAGTATCAGCAAGAGCCTTTCTGCATCCCCGTCCCAGGCAGTAACTGTAAACATCAGGTGTTATCACTGCCAGTAGCAGGCACTGTCTGTGAAAACATTCTGCTAACTTCAGAAAGTGCAGCCTTTTAGAAGAGACAAACTGAAAAGTAAAAATCACTAAATAGGACTGGGTTCTAGCTCAAACCCAGGACAGTGTTATTTGTGATCCATACGTAATTCATATTACATGTGAGAAGATGAAACTGCATAGGTGATTTTAACAAGATTCTTCACTGAAATTAATAGGCAGGCAGCCAAGGTAGCCTATGGATTTTTTGGGGAATGAAACAAATGAATGGGGATAGAATTGATGAAGTTGATTCATTGTGATTTTATCTGAAAATGTACTTTATTTTTTTCTTCCACATGTGAAAGTATGTGAGAGGGACAAAAGTAATATAAAATCAATGAATAAATCTTATATATGCAGATAAACTCATCTTTTGAGACTAGATTGTGGAGAACATTATGGGTTATGAATCATGTCACGCACACCACATTTAAAGCTTTGAAAATAAACGATGGAACTTATAAAGAGAGAGAGTTTGTAAGGTGTTGTCCGTAAGTATTTTGTTTTTGTCTGAGTAGCAGGAAAATTCATGACAATGGAATATGCAGGTAACAAAAGGCTTTATACATTGATTAAATATCTTGGCTTTGGTCAAGTATTTAATCAACTGCCAGAACAATTTATTACCTAGCATACCAAAGCAATGCAAATATTATCCTTTTGTCTTTCTAGTAGACAAAAAAGCAAATACTAAATTTTTTAGAGTCCAAAAGCACAAATCTCAAATGTTTAGTATATACTTGCATTGTCTGTGTTTACATGCATTTGTCTAAGTAAAAGTAAGTATAATGTTGTTTGGTAATGATGCGTTAATAAAGAAAATTACTCTCCTTTGGAGCAAATCTGTACTACTGTTATATTTCTCTATAGTGGAGCTCAAAGTTTGTAGTTGAAAAGTTAAATTCAAATATTATTAATACAAGTTTAAAATCACAGAGTGCACTATGTAACACTGGACTTAAAGATCCCTTTGAACATTATTTTCGTGATCCACTTACAAAGTCAGAACGATAAGCTTTCCTTTTTGTTTTCTATTACTTTTTTAAAAATTGCAATCAGTTACAGCTTCTGTTTGAAGCTGGTTCTTCTGACACAGGAATTAATGTATTAATTTCAATGACAAAAGAAGAGGCACTCATCCGAGTCTTGAGGCACCTGCAACATGAGTTAGATGGGCAAAAATTATATAAAATAGCAGCTTATCCTCTCTTATCCAGAATAGCTGAGCTGCTTCAACCATACCAAATAACTGCAAAAAAGATATAAAGCATGTATCATGGAAATTGGTGTATGTGATGTGCTCAGAAAAAGCATTTAATGTTGAGCTTTATTTTTCTTGCAGTTACACTTATAAACTGCTGACACAGAACTGTTTGCAAGCAAAAAATCCTAATCCACTCCAACTAAACCCTGTGGCAGCTGACATGTTTTACCAAATGGGGACCTCACTCAAAATGACAGCCTTGATCTCAAGAGCACAGGGCACAAAAAAAATGAGATAGATATAGTCTGACATTAAGAACACAAGTACACCAACTTCCACATTATCAGAGAGCAGGTGGAGGAGGGTTAAGGGAAGCCATGTTTTCTGAATCCTGATGCAGCTTGATATCCTATATATAATGCTGTAATTGCACCAGAAATGAAACCAGTGAAGTTCTTGTTCTATTAATATAGGATAGATGTTCTAGAGGCTCCTAAGAGCATGTCTGGTAATGCAGGCTTTAATATCAGTGTATTTTTCTTACATCTGAGTAGACATAAACTTACATTAGACTACAGAAAACCAGAATTGCTGAATCACAAAATGACTGAGGTTTGAATAACCTCTGCAGGTCATCTGGTCCAACCAGATGTTGGTTGCCCAGCACAAGGTCTAGATGGCTTATGGATATCTCCGAGTATGGAGACTCCACAACCTCTGTGGACAACCTGTGCCAGAACTCAGTCATCCTGACAGTCAAAAACTCCTGATGTTCAGATATAATGCTCTTTGTTTCAGTCTGTATCCATTGCCTCCTGTCTTGTCACAGGGCACAACTGGAAAGAGCCTGTCTCTGTTCTCCTTGCATCCACCCTTCAGGTAATTTATTTGTGAGATCCCTCTGAACCTTCTTTTCTCCAAGCTAAACAGTCCCAGATATCTCAGCCTGTTCTCACATGTGAGGAGCTCTAGTCCCTTAATCGCTTTAGTGAACCTTCACTCAACTCTCTCCAGTGTGTTTATATCTGTCTTGTACTGGGGAACCCAGAACTGGATACAGCACTACTAGTGTGGCCTCACCAGTGCTAAGTAGAGGGGAAGGATCACCTCTCTCAATCTGCTGGTGATACTTTGTCTAACACAGCTGAGGATACCATTGGCCTTTCCTCTGCATTGGCCTGTTGCTGGTTCATGTGAATTCAGTGTTCCTCAGGTCCTTTTCTGCCAAGCTGCTTTCCAGGTGGTTGGCCCCCGGCATGTCTTGGTACATGGGGTTGTTCCTCCCTAGGTGCAAGACTTTTCACTTCTCCTTGTTGAACTAGATAACACAGTCCTGATATGAAGAAGATTATTATGGGGGTATGGATAGGTTTTTTAGGTTTTCTGTGCTGTGGATTTTTTTTTTCTTGGGAGGGGAATGAGTGTATGCAGTTCTTTTGGTTTTGTTGGTTTTTTTTAAAAAGAAAAAGTTAAATTACTGTGGCTAGGTGTTCTCTAAATATAACAAATTTGTTGTTGCCTCTCTTCATTCTTCTACCTAATGAAGAGATAAAATGAAAACTACAGGTTGAAAATTAGGCATTTTTCCTGTTACGCTCTAAATCGATGCCACAACTGAGGACAAGATTTCCACCTTGCAAGGGAAGGAAGAGTTGTCACAGCTTTGAGTGCATGGAAATAGTTTGCTGCAATGTCCATTCAAACAGTGCAAGATTTGCCTAGGAAAAAAAAAAAGGATCTTTACTTGATTTGTTTAGAAGTTTTAATTGAATTAAGGTATTTCTGCAGACTGCCCATGTGTTAAACAGAATAACTGAAAGCTTGTTGTCTTTCTCCTAACAACTGTCTGTTATTTTAGTCTGTAGTACCCCACTATTTTTTAATGGACTCTGCTTCTCTCAGTTGTTAAAGGGGTTCCATTCTTTCTGTGCCTTTTCTTTCCTGCTATCATGAAAGCTTAACTTTTTTCCAAAGAAGGAAGTAAACAACAACCTATCAATCAACAAGTCCTTCCTGTGCAAGTACTTTTTTTTTTCCTATTTTTCTTTAACAACAAAGTTTCAAATTCTTCTTTTAGTAACTAAAATCAGTAAAGAAATGCAGAAGATTTTGAAAAATTAAACAGTGCTATATAATTTCTAAAAGCTTGATTATCTGTTTTACAGTCATAAAATTGTGGTGAAATAATTATCATGAACTAATAATTCTGCTTGCGCATCATCAATCTCTGATCTCAAGTGTATAATGAAAGGACTTTCATTATTTTACCATAAAGCTTTTTGAAAGGTATTTCAGAATTAGAAAACATGAAAAAGAAATTTTGTTTTCAGAGGAACACCAAGAAATTTCAGGATTAGTTTAAAAAATATTTGAGTGGTTCAAGAAAACTAACCATGAAACTATTGAAAATAACACTAACCAATGTGAATGCAAAGGTGGAGGAGGAGTTTGTCAATCTTTTCCTCCTCAAAGTATATAGTCATGATAGAATCACATTATCATAGAATTTTTTAGGTTAGAAAAGACCTTTAAGATCATTGAGTCCAGCCATTAACCTAGTACTGCTAAGTCCACTCGTAAACCATGTCCCTAAGCACAACATCAACACATCTTTTAAATACCTCCAGGGATGGTGACTCAACCACTTCCCTGGGCGGCCTGTTCTAATGCTTTACAATCCTTTCTGTGAAGAAATTTTTCCTAATATCCATTCTAAACATCTGCTGGCCCAACTTGAGCCCATTGTCCTAGAGCTCTTGTCCTAGTGCTTGTTGCTTGGGAAAAGAGACTGGCACCCACTTTGCTACAACCTCCTTTCAGGTATCCTAGAGAGTGATAAGGTCTCCCTTCAGCCTCCTTTTCTCCAGGCTAAACAAACCCAGTTCCCTCAGCTGCTCCTCATAAGACTTTTTCTCCAGACCCCTCACAAGCTTCGTTGCTCTTCTCTAGACATGTTCCAGCACCTCAATGTCTTCCTTGTCATGAGGGGCCCAAAACGAAACACAGGATTTGAGATGTGGCCTCACCAGTGCCAAGTACAGGAGGACAGTCACTTCCCTAGTCCTGCTGACTGCACCGGCCTCCGTGTTTCTGATACAAGCCACGACGCTGTTGGCCTTCTTGGCCACCTGGGCACACTGCTGGCTCATGTTCAGCCAGCGTTCTACCAGCACCCCTAGTATTCCTTTCTGCCAAGCAACTTTCCAGCCACTCCTTCTCAAGCCTGTAGCACTGCCTGGGATTGTTGTGACCCAAGTGCAGGACCTGGCCCTCGGCCTTGTTGAACCTCATACAATTGGCCTCAGTCCATCGATCCAGCCTGTCTAGATCCCTCTGTACAGCCTTCCTTCCCTCAAGCACATCAACACTCCCGCCCAACTTGGCGTCATCCCCAAACTTACTGACGGTGCACTCAACCGCCTCGTTCAGATCTTTGATAAAGATGTTTCCTAACTGTCTGATATTACAGCATGTATTTCTGTGACAGAAGTATTTTAGAGATTTCCTAGTTTGGAAGACTGTAATTTCTAAAATTCTAGAAACTGTTTAAAAGCATCAATTAGCTAAAAGTATATTTCAATGACAAATTGTTAATGTTTTCTTACAAAGATTTTTTTTTGTTCACCAGTTTGGTTTTGTCAGTTGCCAGTCCTCATGTGCACCGATTTCACTCAGAAAAAAACCCATAATTACTCTTAAAGTATCTTAGAAAATTAAGTAGAAAAGATAGGAAAATATAATGATTTCTTATTTGATTGGTTTTACTATTCATGCTTACAAGTAAATGTTAAAAACTGCAATTAAGAATATTTCAACTGATTAAACATTCCAAACCAGAAAATGAAACATAAGCTACATTTATTAATAACATTTTTTATCCGTTTGAGAAATTTTAAGCCTTATAGCCCCTCTTGAATTGAATGTAACTAGAATAAGTCTCTTTATTTTCTACCTGTCATATATGTGTCATTTTTCTGTATTTTTTTCTTGTAGAGTATCTAAATGAAAATCGGTTGTTTTAGAGATTTGCACTTGAACTATGAGATAATATTTATCAAATTTCCATATAATATTAAATACAAACATAAAATGTAATTTTTAAAACTTTATTTTGAAATCAGATAATGTTTGAATTTTCTATAATGTCTCTGGTTCAGAATAAATCCAGAGAAGTAAGCTGGAGAATCAGCTGAAATACTATGGAGAGACACCATCTTTAAAATGAGAGAAAAACAAATCCTAAAATATGTTCTCCTGATGACGATATGACCAAAATCTGACCTAATGGTTCTACCAGCTTAATTACTAGACCTGAAGTAATACAAAAAATATTTCCAGTGCTAATGTAGAAAAGATTGATTTTTTGTTTTTTTTTATTTGGTTTTGGTTTTTTAAATCACATAAAAGAATTGTTTTATTCTTTACCTGGTTCTTTATGGTGTTAAGTTTTAACTGCAGACATCACCTTTGAGTTAGTGTTGTCAAATTATTATAAAAACAGAGATTTGCTCTATATTGTAAAAATGTTTGTTGAGTGGGCCATCTTTCAGTAATTTTTGACAACTGATAAATAAAAGAAAGGAATTTAATACTGGTTTGTTAGAATTTTACATGAAGATATGAGTTTAGATTAAAGGACTTTTGCCTCAGATGCAAATTTCAGGTGAAGAGATTCAAGATGAATGAGTGTATAAAGAATACTTCACCTGAAAACAGTAATTCTTACAGTTTCTTAGCCCAAAAGGAAACAGATGCCCCTGCTCACTGCAGGGGTGTTGGACTAGATCTTTAAAGGTCCCTGTCAGCCCAGCAAATACTATGATTTTATGATATTGGCATAGTCTGTATCTTTACCTTTAAGAGAAATGTTTTCTGTGAGGAAAAAACATTTTATTGAAATGAAATATCAATCATATATTTTATATATGTATCCTATATATGTGTGCTTGTGTGTCTGTATACAGCTCAGTGGTTTGAGCGCGGTGCTGGCAACAAGGACAAACACCGAGGTCGCGGGTTCGATTCCCGCTCGGTCCCCGTGTGTTGCCAGGTCTAGTCGAGGGGTGGCATCCCAGCCCAAAACAGGGAGGTTGGACTAGATGATCTCTAAGGTCCCTTCCAGCCTAGGCCATTCTATGATTCTATATGGCAATATATATACATATGTGTGAGTGAAAGCATAAACTAGGAAGTAGCAGACTGATTTCTGGAAAACATTAAGTAGTGGCAGACTTTGATTTCTGCTTCTTTAGTAGTTTGTTTCCTGTGTCTTGAGCATAACTTTGTATTCACCAGTGTATTTACTATTGATTTGCAACAAGTAAAAAGTAGGTGTTATTGTGTCAAAATATAATTGCTGTTATAACTTTTTAATGTTTCATTGCCACAACTAGGTCTCTGAAGAACAGTATTGCTTAGTGATTAAGCACTAGTTCCAAGAACCGTTGCAACAAAAGTAGAAAATTCCAAAAGCATATCAATTTTTTTTTCTTTGACCTTCTGTTAATGGATTTTTAAAAGAAACTTTACTTGTACATTTTTAGTCATTATTTACAGAAGTATCTTTGAGGTTATTGGTTAATTGTTCAAAGTTGAACAATTTTCTTTCTTAAGAAAGAAAGAAAACCACTAACTTTCAGTAAGTGCTGAGGAATTTACCTATCGTTGTATGATTGCTAATATACATAGCGTGAACATTAATCATGAAAAATCAGACTATAAGAGTAGGCTGCAAATTTGTCCATTATTATATTTCCTTTTGAGTAGGGGTCTAGATTTGACATCCTCTGTCATCCTATTTATGCTTTTATTAATCCATTGACAGTTATAGTTAATATCTCTCTTTTTTGAAAAGATGATGCTTGCCCCAATTTGCAAAGAATGTTGCCTTGCTTTTCTAATGAAGCTATTTGATGTCCTACCTACTCCAGTAGGATTGAAAATTTGTTCATGGTGTTTGGAGCATACTAAGTGAGATCTTGGAGCAATCCTTCCATTTATTTTTCTCTGAAAGAGCATGGTTTGTATACTGAGACTGCAATAGGTATGATCAAGAAGTTATCTTTGAAAGTACACTTATGATAAAAATTAAAATGGTAACAGAAGTATGTAGCTCTTCTTCCTGTATCTTTGTGAGTCCTTTTCCTTATTTTGGTGTTAACTGTCACCTGTCTTAAGGCCTTTTGAAATATGACACCACCACACACTTATCTTTTCTTCCTCTAAGTAATATACCACTTCTACTTCTCTGACCTTACACTTTTTAGCCATGTTCTATCCATCACATTTGCTATTAATTGAGCCATGCGTTGTGTCCTGGAGTTTACCTGTACTTGTGCATGGAAACACGCCCGTTCAAAATCTCTTCCCCTCCAAAACTCTATCAAAACTCACATCTGTAGTAATGCATACTATAACTCACAGATCATTCATGGATAGATGAGTTCCAAACTAGTATTACTTAACAGTGTAAAGTATGGTTTTGTGAGAGTAATACGATATTCAGAGTGAAAATATGCTGATTTTGATTATTTATGTGTGTCACTATGAAACTTACAATTTTAAATTATTTATTGCTGCAGCTGAGATTGCGGCTGCATACAGGACTGTTTTCTGTGACACCTTTTCCCAGAATACTTTCAGCTGAACTGAATTCAGCAATGGACTTGAGAAGCTGAAGTTATTCTTTGAGCATGTGTATTTTCACATTGCCTACAATGCTGGATATTCCTTTTTAGACAGTGGAGCATTCAGTTTATGTAATTGTTTTGTCCTGTGGCAAAAGGAAGAGACTGTATTTAAGCTCTACTGCTTTTGTTATTACTCAAGTTTAACTTGTTGGCATGTTTTAAAATAAGTCAGTTTGTTAAGATGCAATAAATTCTGAAGTATTTAGCTCTTCTTTTAGTCTCATTTTCACGTTAATGTATTTTTTTCTATTTTACTTGAGGGTTATTCTTTAGTAATACAAGTAACGAGTAATCTTCTGCTGTGGCAGCTGACACAGTTTTCTAGTGACAGTGTTTCATTGATTATTTTATTTCTGTTTGTATTTTTGCCATATCAGAAGAAACAGAGGTTTTATAGCTACAATAGTCCCAAGCTGTAATTCTCATTGAGCCTACATCTGGGTGATTGCAGACAAGCTACTTGACCTCTGTATGACTCAATTAACCCAGCAGCAAAATTGGGTAAACATCAAAATCCCATTGAAAAGCAGCTGCTGCATCTAAATTGAATTGTCTGAAATTGCATTGTGACAACATTGCCATTGGGTCTCTGAAGACCTGAATTTTAATTGTTTTTCAGTCACAATGCTACAGGAAAACGGATCTAAAAAGCATACAAATAGTGACATTTCCATAGTTTTGCCATGACATTGTCTGTATAGTCAATGGAGGCATTCAGTGCAAATCTATAAAGGGATTATGATAAATTCTTTCGTATTTCAAATTCAGCCATAACCATTTACACGTCTATTTACTTGCAAGGGTCTTGTGTTTTTATAATTTGGGATCAGATGGCAGCAATTTCATCTTTAATTCATCATACAAACTTAAGAAATTGATTGATCTTGAGGGCAACCTAGAAAACATGAAGATTAAAAAGAGTTTTATGAGTTTTTACAAAATGAATGGCTCAATCTTTGGAAATATTCCGTGACAGTTATTGCTTTTTCCATTGATTTTAACATACTTCTTTTCCAGTTTGCACTATCTGCTTCTTCCAAGTATTCTTTTTAGGTAAGGTGAGAGTTCTACACTTGAGGTGTGCCAAAACGCCTATAATAAAAGGCTGTAGCTGGTGTATGTGTACCTTTTTTTCAGTAATGGTGGTGGCCGCACTTCTGAAGTCACAGATGGCCTGAGTGTTGTCTCTCCCTGGCACAAGCAATAATAATGTTTTGAGAGGACCTGAGTTAACATGATAATGAAAATTTTTTCATCATAATGAATTTTAAATTCTGAAATATTCCTTCTTTTTTTCTTCTTTTTTTTTTTTGTTTTAACCTACTCAGGGCAGGAGTGGGGAGATCCCACAATCTCACTTCTGTTCTCTTCTTATGTCGCATCTTTGGGCGTCCCTAAAATTACGTTTTTCACTCTCACCCTTCATCCTTTTTTCATATCATATTTTACTTTCCACAATGATTTGATTTCCCCAAGCTGCTTTCCTTTTCCCTGTTTGAGGAATGAAGGGAGATAATACAGTACTTCTGTGTGCAGCCTGATTCCTGTCGCTAACTGGGAAAATCAATAAGAACTGCAGTCACAAGTGTATGCTCAGGGAAGAATAATGACAGAAGAAACAGTTTTTATGGAGCACAATACACAAGGGCACAGTTTGGTGTATATAGTGAGCATAGGCTTCCACAAAAGTAGACAGTAGCCCAGCCAGCAAAGCTTTTTCTAGTGCTGATAGCATCCTGTTTCTTTTCAGGATATCTATCAGGGTTTTAGTTGATTCTAACTGTTACTATTTCCTGTCCTCATGGAAAGGATCAGCATGTTCTCAAGATTTTATAATTATTATTATTATTTAAGAGAAAGAAACCAAAAAAAAACCAGAAGTACATATTGGACAAAAATTACTCAGATGCTTCTGATTTTGTGGCTTAGTTTTTTAGGCAGTCTGATGGAATATATTTCCAATATTTTATTTTTAAAAAATAGTAAGCTATCCTTAAATAAAGGCTTTTAGTTCAAAAAAACTCAGTGTGAAGAGAGTGCTCAGAAATGCCCATATGGGGTTTGTATTTAGCAGCTGAAGAAACCTAAATTTCTAATGATTTAAGTACTACAGCAAAACTTTCTCAACAATACTGTCAGTACCAATTATCATCAGTAATAGTAATGCAGAGGAGGATCTGCAAGTCTATCACAAACTTCATTTGTGCTTGAAGTAGATAAGCTGTGTTCATATGATGATATCTCCTTATTTTTTTCAGAAAAAATATACTGAAAAGTGAGGCTAGATGCCAAGTATTCATTTTTAAATACCATGAAATTTCAAAATACAGTGTAAAATGGCCTGATGTGATTTGAGCTGCAGAAGTAGCAGAAATTCATTAACATTTGAGTCTTTTGCTGAGCTTTTTATGATTCTTCCTGATAATTTAGAAACAAACACTATTGAGACTTATTTCTGTAAATATTACATGTTCATGAACCTAGATTATCAGAAGAATATTTTCCAATAAGTTTTTAATATTAAATCTTTGTATTTTCAAAATAAGGAAATTGCAATTTAAACAAAAAAAAACCCAAAACAAACAAAAAACCAAAACCAAAAACAAAGCCCCAAAAAGCAGAAAAGAAAATAGTGAGATGTATGATTCCGCTTTATAAAATATTCAAAATCTCTGTTCTGGTGACTGCTGCATCCTCATCTACTTTAAATTGTAAATAAATAGTACTCTCATTCGCTACATTCTCATTTGGGGTCTACATTTTGTGAATGAGTTTCACTTTATGGAAACCTGCTGATTTTGATTTAAAGAATTTCTTTCACTGTGTTTGTTGTGCCCCTGTACTCGACATTGGTGAGGTCACACCTTGAATCCTGTCTTCAGTTTTGGGCCCCTCATGACAAGACATTGAGATGCTGGAGAGGGTACAGAGAAGGGCAACAAAATTGGTGAAGGGTCTGGAGAACAAGTTTAACCTGGAGAAGACAAGGCTGAAGGGAAACCTTCTTGCTCTCTACAACTACCTGAAAGGAGGTTGTAGCAAGGTGGAGTGCCAGTCTCTTCTCCCAAGTAACAAGCAGTAGGACAAGAGGAAATGGCCTCAAGTTGTGTTAGGTAAGATTTGGACTGGATATTAGGAATAAATTCTTCACTGAAAGGGTTATCAAGCACTGGAACAGGCTGCCCAGGGAAGTGGTGGAGTCATCATCCCTGGAGGTATTTAAAAGATGGTTAGATGTGTGAGGCACTTGGTTTAATGGTGGATTTGGTTTTGCTACATTAACTGTTAGACTTTAATCTTAAGGGTCTCTTCCAATATAAATGATTCTACAGTTCTATGGTTCTGTGATTCTATGTTTGCTGTAGTCAAGTAAAATAGCAAAATAAGACCATATATCTCTGGAAGTAAATCAAAAGTCCTTATTCCACAGGTGCCAAACTAGGATACATAATAAACTTTCGTAAATGAAAACTTGTAAGTGTCTAGAATGAGGAGATAAATAAGCAAGTCTAAAGTTCACGTGGGACTTTCCTCCATTAACTTAACGTATTTTCACTGACCATGTTGATTATGCTTGTAACTCTTGGAAAAAGTATATATGAATTGCTATGGCAACTTATTTTCCTGCAACACATTTAAATATTTATTATTTTTCCACAATTATTTAAAAAAACCAGACTAGTTATTTTCTGAAATACCATGCAAAACAGACTCTGACACAAGTGTGTTGATTGTAAATACTTTTAATGTAGTATATAATGTATAATATATTATACATTATTTGAACAGCTTTTGATTTTTCGTGTTTGCAACATTTCTTTGAGACAATGGGAGTGAAGAGAGACCTGACCTGTAAAGAAGGCAGGCTGTATCTAGATATTTAGGATTGTAAATCTTGTTGCTTTGTATAAACAGTGCTTAAACATTTAAAAATACCTAAATAACTAGCTTAGAGTCATACAGAGAATGTGCGGTGGCAGAAGTTGAAGTTGCCTCTGCTGAACTTTTTGATTAACTCTGTGGATTTCCTCCCTCTCAAAAAACATTTACTGAGGAGTTTAACTTTTAAGACAAGCCTATAAAACATACACAGATGTAATGTTACAGACTGAAGTCTAGATCTTCGAAAGACCTTTACATATCTAGTAGTCTGGTAAATTATATTTTGCAAAATTAGCACTCAGTTTTCCTGAGAATCTTTCGCTGAGGGTCGTATTTGGTAAGACACCACCTGCTGTGTGCAGACTCTGCATATGGTATATGCACATGTTAAGATCACAGGGTAGTTCAGCAGTTATTTAATGACCAGTGCATACAGTAGACAACTGGCAGGAATGTGCTAAGTTTTAATATATCTATGCCGCGAATGAGACTCCAGATGCTTATGAGATGCTGATGGCGGGACAAGTGTTGATTAGGGAAAAGTTGGCCTCTGTTGCTCATTGAGGTGGGCTGATCCTCAGGCGTGCAGAGTTGCTCTATTCCTGTTTTTTCTGTTCTTTGGGTTTTTTTCATTTGTTTGTTTTTGTTGATGTTGTTTTGTTACTTCATAATTTTTGTGGTTTTTTTTTTTGTTTGTGGGATAGTTTTTGGTTGGTTTGGAGGGGTTTTTTTGGCAAGCTTTCCTGGTAGCGTGTTTCCTTTGGAAATTTTTAGCTATTATTTTTGTCAACAATTTCAGTTGTTTTTCCAATCCTGAATGGCTTTAAAGTATATATACTCTCACAACTTAAAACAATTCTCTCGGCAGAATTAAGAAGGCTCCAAGCTGCACTGCACATATATGACTATGGGTTAGACAGTTGAATACCTACTCTGAGTACAGCAAGGAACTCAAAAAACCCATAAAATTTTTACTATGCTAGTGAAGTACTGTGCAACATTATTGATATACCTAATTTCCCCTGGAAGGGATTCAGATGACAGTAAGAGATATTCATAGCTAGGAAGATAGTGTGTTTCAATTGCCTTAGAGGATTCCTAGTACACCATAGCTGCATAGTTACTTTCTTCAAATATTTTTGTTTAAACTCTTCAACCATAAGACTAAGTAATTTGAATTAAATAATGCTAAAATCCAATCTTAATGAATTCTAAAGCTGTGACTTCCGTTCCAAACAAACTCTTAATATTTAAACTTTTTTTTTGTTCAGGAGGAAAATGGAGAAACATTTGTCAAAAATTTCCTCTGGAAAGCAAAAAAAAAAAAAAAATTACTAAGTACCTGTGTCTGAAATTTCTCCTTCTAATAATAACATTCAAAAAGCTACTACAGGGAATTTCAGTTCCTTGACACAGACTTTAAAAGACTGAGCTTGCTTTATAGACACTCTTTTTCTTTGTTTTCTTTTTGGGAAGAATAAGGAAAATAAGGATTTCTTGGTTCAAAGGGGTATTTCATTCATGGATCAGGTGTTGTAGCTTTAACAATGAAAAATGTATACACACAGAAATGTTCAGGAAAGGCCAAACAAGCCTTACCGTTAACTCATCTTGGGTCAACTTATCCAAGTCCCTCACCTCTCAGATACTCACTCATCATTTTACCAAATTCAACGTATTCCTTATAAACCAACTCTGGACATTAATTTCATTTTTTATGCTTATAAAAAATGTCGCTTTTCTTCTTTATGCAAAATATCAAAATATATTTTGAAAAATTTCAGAGTGAGTTTTTGATATTGGCTTGAGTCTTACTTCTGAAGGTTTTGTAATAGTCCCCAAACTGTGACTTTTATACTTACTATTATCTGACCAGTTAATAATTGCATATTGTCATATAAAAGCATGCTGACATCTAAAACTTGAATGATCAGATGACGTTCTATCTACAGGTAGAAATTTCTAGTTATAAATTTAAGAGCAGGAAATCTGATACAGAAATGTACAAATCTTGTATGTGGACAATCTTAAAGATTAATCTAAGCTTTGAAAAGTTGCATTTATCTGCAAAGTAGACATTATTAATGAGAGTAACATGAAGATAGTGGACTGCAGTACAACAGTCTCCTCAGCCAAGGTCCTGTGAAGCATTTCTTCCTAAAGTGAAAGGATTGTTTGGAACTTAGATAAGAACAGGCTAAATCTATGCCTAATTGTCTCTTCAGTTCTGTAAATCTCTTTATTAATAGTATTTTGTGAATATATTTCTATTTTGTATCTTCTAAAGAAATGTTATTTGGTTTTAACTTAACCTGGCTTGAAGGAAGCATGATTTCAGAATAAGAAAAATAATTTTCAGGTGCTACATCCCAAAGGGCATGATGATCCTTATGTATTTAAATACTTTGAGTGTCATTTACCAGCTGCAATTTAACAATTTCTGAAATGTTTTTCGAGATTCAAAATGCTATTAAAATGTGTTTATTTCTAGTATTGGCAGGGAGGAATGGTGAATATTTAGATGTTAATACAGTTAAATATTTGATCTTAGGTAGTATTTAAAAGAATTCCAGAAATATAATTATTTAGTCATATAAGTATGTAGTATTTAGTAACAAGATAATTTGATCTTCTTCATTGTTCCGGTGGATGCTTATACAAATGGAAGCCTTCTATTCATTTAAGGACCTGCTAGTGTGAAGTACATGGGTATGGCTTAGAAAGGCTAGTGTTCTTTTTCAAAACAATTTTCATTTTTTAAAAGAAAAGCATGCAAACACAATTGAAAATATTCTATTATTTATGCCATAAACTACAGTAATGATATATATCATGTAAATTACATGTCCATACCCTTTTTTGAAGACTGTTCGATTGTCTCATCTATTATAGTTTATTACATCAGATTATATATTATATTATTGTAATATTATAATAA
>NW_009708596.1:112363-116810 GCF_000703405.1 Apaloderma vittatum | reverse complement strand
GCAGGGCATCCCTTAGTGCCCTCTGCTGTGCAGGGAGCCGAGCCAGGGGGCCATCACCTTTCCCTCACTCCTTCAGATCCTGGGGAAGACGAGGCAGAAGTTGCAGCCGCATTTTCCATCGCTCTGCTTGTTACTTCTGTCTAAATTCTCTGGCAAAGAAAGTCACCTCCTGGGTTTGGGGTGTTTTTTTTTCATTCTGCATGGCTTAGTAGAACCTGCAGGACCGTGTGTGAACTTGTGAATGGGAAAGTGTTTTGGTAGCCTCTTCCCACAGGAGGCTTCACCTGCCAAGGGCCCCAAAAATTAGCTGGGAGCTTTCCTGTGAAAGAAGAAGGGAGTAGTTACAGCATTTCCCTACCAAAGCAGGGCTTGAAACTCCCATCCGCAGAAGAACTGAATTCAGGCCTTAAACATCCTGCACAAGAGCTTGCTCACAGACCCACGTATGTAAAGGGAAGGGATTCTGGTACAGCCATCCCAGTCACTGTCACTCTGTCCTAAACCTGCTTTTAGAGCTTCTGATGGATCTGGTGCTTGCGGATGTGCAGGACTCTCCCATCTTTGTGATTCCAGCCAGACTTACTTAATAAACAGCTCGACCTGCTCAGTACTGGGGTTCTCCTAAGGCTGGACACAGTGAACTTTGAAGGAAAAACGAGCAGTAAAATCAGATGCAGTTTTAGCTGGCAGGCCAGTACTTCAGAGACACTTTTCCAGTCTTCTGCAGAAGCTCCAATTTGTACCTCTGTTGGCCTTTTTTGGGTCTGGTACTGTGTTGACTGACTGGGAGACTGAATTTTAGCAAATACATAGCACCTGGGCAGCCATCTCCCTCCCAAGCTGCACCGCCTTGACCCTGAGGCAGCGGTCTCAGCTTTTATTACTAACCTTTGATGTTTTCTTTTAAGACTTCCCGTGAAAGGCCTGGCTCTTGCCTGCAGGTGGGGAGAAGGGAATAGGAACTGGGTAGAAATTTCAGAGCCTGAAATCACCTACTCATTTAATTTTCACTCCTTAACAGCATTTCACTCCTTAAGAGCAACCCACCATACCAAAGTTGGATTTCTTTCTATGTGGCAGTGAAGCGTCATCAATAGCACACTGAAAGAAAACCTTCAGACAACTTCTGAGCCATATTGCCCCTTGAAGTGTCATGTAACCAGTGTAGTTGATTTGGCACACTATCTTTTTGATCCAGCTTTGGCTGTGGCATAGTTGATGCATTCCCATTTCTTCACGACATGAAACTGTAGCATGGAACTGTGGTGCTGTAGACTCAGACCTAGTGTCTCTTTCAGGAGAAAAATGGGTCTCAGTTCTGTTACTGGCAGTGATTTAAACAGAGAGCAGATCCGTATGGCTAAAAGGAAATTTTATTATGGCAAATCAGGCAGGGAGAGTAGATTGCTTGTGTTCTCCTCCTGTAATAGGTATAAGTCAGATTACTTTAAGAAAAATCAAGAGAGCTCTGTTTTCAGTATCTACAAGCAATTACAAACTCTTTCTGATACCTTGGCGGGGCAACAGAGCAAAGCAGAGATAACATACAGGGAACTTCACTCCTACCAGCAAGTCAGGTCCAAATCAGGTCTTATTACCTGAAAATTCCTGCTCTTTGAGTTGTGTGTGTTCCTCTTGGTTCATCCCAGGAGTAATAATGAATTGTTCTTTTGCAGATTCGCAGCAATACATCAGTTTTGCCTTTGGACCGCTTGCTGTTTGTGGTGCAGTTGTGGGCTGCTGAGCAGCAATCGAATTCCAGGGGTAGGCAGCATGAGATGCAATGAAAGGAGAAGGGTGGGCCTTAGGAAAGCAGTGCAGGGTGTTTTGCGGCTATCTGCTGCTGTGGGCATCACACAGCCCCTTCTGCATTTTTTTACTTTGAGAATCTGGGAGTGTTTTACAACAGGGAATTTAATATGGTCATTTTAGCAACGGGAAAATCAAGTCACAAAGTGGGGAGGCAGGCATGCAGAAAAGCTTTAGCAGGTTCTAGTTAATAGTCTAAGGATCTGAAAGCCCTTTGTCCTTTGCTGCTAGATATGACAACTGCTCAGGCATATTCCTGCTTCCAGTAACAGATTGTATGTAGTTCAACGTGGAGAAGGAAATCTTCTTTATCGCTTTACAACTGCCACAGTCTAGGGCTGCATTTGCTGCAAAATCTAGGATCCCAGCAGTGGATACTATTCAGAATAGGAAAGAATGTCATCTCTCACCTGTTTTTTCTTTCTGTGATGTCTCTCACATTCACCAGCATTTTTCATGTGGTGCAACAAGAGCTGTACGTTGGCCTTCACCTTAAAAACCACAGACGCTTTTTCAGTGGCAATTAATATGTGCACACTGGGGCAGTTTGCTTATGGACAGTACAGTGCCCTCCCCAGCAGAGAAGAAAAGCCTCTGTGGCTCACACTTAGTCAGAGAGAAAAAAAAAAAAAAAAAGAAGAAGAAGGAATGGAATGAAGCTGGGCTCAGATAAACTATTTTCCCTCATCCACTTGTACCTTATCTCAAGAGTCTCCAGAGGATGAGGTTACTGACAGCAGACTAAAGCAGGCAACAAAAGCAGCAGCAGCGCAGATAAAGTGAGATGTGCTCCACCATGAGGTCTCTTATCAGTGTGGTTCAGAAAGGCGGTCAAAAGGGATTCATGCTGGTTGAAGGGTAATTCCCTTAAGGGGGGGACCCAGAGAAGACAAGGTGGTTGTATGTAACTGTATGTCTGTCAACCGTCCCTCTGTAATTACAGCCTCATAAGCCCTGCTGTCTTGTCCCCTGCCTTTAGTGAGATCCCTTTAAGGGATAAGGCAGTGATTCCATTAAATGGAGGGGGAATACATTATCTAACTGGGGTGAGCAAAGATCAAGATCCACTATACCTGGTCAGGCTTGGCTAAGCTCCCTGTGCTTTTTTCCTCCCTCTGGCTGAGGGATACAAACATTTTGCACTTTTGAGGCTACTTTGCATTTTTCTGAAGCCTTCCAAGCCATTCAAATCCTGTTGCAAAAACATGACAAAGGCTCTTCAAAGGCCCTGTGAAAATTAGGGCTCCGACCTTTGCCGTTGAATATAAATGCTATTACCTGCTTTCAGAGCAACAGCGTCACGGGTGGCAGAGGCAAAGGGCAGAAATGCGCAGCATTCCCATCTTTTCAAGTGCCTCAGTGCTCTGCCTGCACAAAATTCCTGATTGCTTGGCACTTCCGTAGGTGGGAACTTGCGCTGCTCAGCCTTTCTCAGTAGTAAGCTCAAAGTGCCCCAGCTCGAGAACTTAAAAACTGTGGCTCTTTTGTGTTTTACCAGAGAGGAGGTGGAGGCTTACTAGAGTCATGCAGTGAATCAGATCAATGTGTGGGATTTAGGAGACCGTGGTTCCTGTCCGACTGTTAGGAGACGAGTTTTTACTACTGGTTCAAAAATCCCCAAAGACTACTTGGAGGAGACCATGAAAAGCAAAGCCATCACCAATAGATTGCAATACACTGTTCAAGGATTTGCACTTCTCTAGGAAAATTGTTTAGGAATCCACAAATCAAAAAAATGAAGGGTTAAACTCTTGCTCTGGGCAAATCTGTAACATGCATTTAGGTGACACTTCTTTTTTAAATCATAATCTATTGTTCCATTTTTAGTTACCAATGGTGTTTCTCATTCACTCTTCTTTGCCAGTAAGTTATCTGGTAGATAAAGCAGCTTTGAAATCCCTAGACTCACTGGAACCACAGTGTATATCTGCATGTGCACTTTGCCATTCCAGAGTAGGTAAATGAAGTGCCGTGTAACTTATGCCTTGTCTGCAAATCTGCTAGTGGCTATATGGGAAAGTATCTAGAAGAGCATAAAGTTGAGCCAAAAATGTCTGAATGCACTCTTCCCCCCTCCATTTGCACCTGCTTATATTCCATAGCAGGGAGGTGATTGCATCTAAGTATATACAAGCTGGTGAAAAATGCCAGATTTCTTTTTTTTAATCCCTACTTTGACGGTTTTTACTTAACTGAGAGGGCAAGTGGGCGTATTATTGATAAGTAAAAGGGAGCTGAAGATGGTTGCTCTAGGGTGGGCAAGGAGAAAAAATAATGTGTTGCTGTATTAGAAACAGCTCTGTTTGGCATTTTACCATGCTACAGCTAACTTTTTCAAACATATAAAAGGCATTGGTAACTTTCTATTTAAATTTTTAGTTAGAAAACCAGGACGTTTCCAAAGAGAAACACCCCAAAGACAGACTGTGCCAAACTCCAGCCTCTGCTCTCCACCTGTCTGCATGCACTCTGGTGCAGCCTTCAGTTAAAACACGCTGCTGCGTCCTGCATTTCATGTGAAATGCCACACAGTGAATGAGGGAGCCGGTTTTAACAAACTGAGATTTATCTTCACCTGCCATAATGCTTTGTTTTCCACAGCTATAATTTTCTGAGATCAAAAGCCCCTTTCAGCAGG
>NW_009708596.1:112114-112333 GCF_000703405.1 Apaloderma vittatum | reverse complement strand
TGACGGGGACCCTTGCAGCCTGCAACCTCAGAGACCGAGGTCAGCACGGAGCTCAGCACCCTGCCTGTTGACTGATGGCCAAGTAAGGGTGACGGCAGGATCTTAAGGCTTGTCTAGTGGTGCTCTATCATGTCAATCATACTTTCTAATATGTGACCTGGCCTACAGAAGGCTGTGCCTCACTTCCCCATACTTTATGCAGTCAATAGGGATACTAAA
>NW_009708596.1:90864-112083 GCF_000703405.1 Apaloderma vittatum | reverse complement strand
ATTCCTGGTAGGAAAAGAGAGGAGTTGTTGATCTGAAATAGTCTGAATGTGACAAGTTTCTAATCAAGCCACACAAGCCATCAAATTGACAAGGCACTGGAGGAGGACTGAGAATATTCTTCCCAGCATGACAGGGATGGATTTTTTGGAGGTGGCTGCTACTGTTCCCGTACAAATGATTACTTTAATATAATAAAAAATGAACTATATGAGTTTGGGCACCTACAGCCTTAAATAGCTGCATCTTTAATTTTCATTTAAGTCTGCATCCATCAATAAAGTATTTGATATTGTTCGCTACACAACTGAATTCTGAACAAGATGTTCAGTTTGGCCCTGGTTCATCAAAACAATTAAGCGCTTTGCTGAATCAGGGACTTGCTTCTCATTAGAGCAGACACTTTTTATTCAAGGAAGGAGAGAGTATGGTGCAACCTTACCTCACTGTGTGGGCTCTCTTGGCAAGTGCTGCACAGAGTAATAGCTTATGGATTAGGACCCTGTTCTCAATGCCCAGATTCTGGGTATTCCACTAGACTCATTTTTCAGCTGATAGTTATCAAGCTGGCATGGGAGTGCTTGAACTTTAGGAAGGAGCTCGTTGTTGGTTAGAAGTTGGACTGATTTGTTTGAGTTTTTTCCCCCCAAACCAGGGAAATTCTTCTATAGAGCCTCAGGATTGCAGAGAAGAAGTTAAAAGTATTGAGCTCTGAAATGGAGTCAGTCATTGTGCAGGTTCACTTTTTCAATCATCCAGCTCCCACGAAGATTTTTGCAAGAAACTACAAAACCCAGTACTGTGATTAGGCAAGTGCTACAGAGCAGACATTTTAGAAGGGCCTCCATATAATTGTCTAAAAATCACCGTGTGATAAAGAAGAAACCAAAATGAAAAAAGGCATATGCCTCAGGTGCATTCAAAGGATGTCTCGCTAGGAAAGATGAAAGATAATCTCATCATTCAAGAGTCTGAGGCCATGCCTGGATATCCCAAAATATCTGTCAGCACTAGCAGGGTGAAAGCTTTGCCTCAGGTCAAGGGAGGTTATCCTCCCCAGCCTCTACTCTGCCCTGGTGAGGCTGCATCTGGAGTCCTAGGTCCAGTTCTGGGCTCCCCAGTTCAAGAAGGGCAGGGAACTACTGGAGAGGGTATGGCAAAGGGCCACGTAGATGATTAGGGGACTAGAACATCTCTCTTATGAGGAAAGGCTGAGGGACTTGGAGCTTTTTAGTCTGGAGAAGAGAAGACTGAGGATCTTATCAATACTTATAAACACTGAAGGGGTGGGTGTCAGGAGGATGGGTGCCCAGTGACAAGACAGGAGGTAACAGGAACAAACTTGAACATAGGAAGTTCTAAACACGAGGAGAAACTTCTTTACTTTGAGGGTGGCAGAGCACTGGAACAGGCTGCCCAGAGAAGTAAGTGTTGAAGTCTCCATCTCTAGAGACATTCAAAACCTGCCTAGACTCCAGCCTGCTTTATGCGAACCTTGAAACAAACATGCAGATAGCATTCCTCTTTTCTTTTTTTTTTTCCATTGATGTATTTTATTCAGGGATCTGCTCTCACATCAGGACTGCACAAACAAGAGTGCCAGCACAAGGCAGCATTTTCATAAACTGGCATTGCTTCCACAGCATGGGAGCCAGGAGACCCCAGATTTGCTGTTAATTGCATATAGTTCCCATATGGGCCTCATAGCTTATAATGGCGTAGCTGCTTGGTAAAGCATCCTGCCCACCTGGAATTAGTAAGGAAGTGCTCTTCTCCCTGAGGCACAGACGTGGGGCCTCAAGTAGGACGTTCTTGGGGGCCTGCAGAAGAAACAGAACCAGGGAAGGGGCTAGGAAACATTCCAGTCTCACCCCAGTCTGGATGTGGGACAGTCTGAGTATGGTCCTAATCCTTGATGCCCATAAGTACTCCTGATTCCTGGAGTTTACAAGCAGAGAAATTGCTTGGCATCTTAGTTGAGATGCACAAGAAGTTTAGGAAAGAGCAAGGATGTCCCCTACACCAGCTGAAGCCAGCCAACCTGGTGGCCAGAAGGTGCAGGCTCACAGTAGTTCTCCTAAACTGTGTTGGTAGAAGGAGTTTTGTACCCTGGGAAACATGAAGCACATACTCATGATTGGTGTTTGTATACAGGGCTATTTCAGGACAATGTAACTGCTGGGAAAAAGGGTGATTAAAAAAAAGGTTTTGAAATAGACAAGACAGACCCATAAAATCCTCCACTGCCTGGGATGGAAAGCCAGCAAAAATAAGCTTCACCAACACACAATTCATTCCAGCTCTTGCGGCGGGGAAATAAAAC
Source organism: Apaloderma vittatum (assembly GCF_000703405.1). Lineage (NCBI taxonomy): Eukaryota > Metazoa > Chordata > Aves > Trogoniformes > Trogonidae > Apaloderma > Apaloderma vittatum. The sequence goes on along the minus strand of NW_009708596.1, from coordinate 109,762 downwards.
AAGAGAACTGCCAGAAAAGTGGGTTGCAGTTCGTGGCGTGAGTGCATCAGTATCATTATAGCCCTGAGATGAGCAGTTAGACATAGTAAAAATTGCACATTCAGCAGTGAAACTGTTCTGTGTAGATGGGCTATAGCCCAAGGATGTTTTATATTCCCAGCGTGTTTACTGCCCAGATATATAAGTATGAGCAAGCAAAGCACTGACCAGCTATAGATTTTTGCTTCAGGTTTATGAGTCTTCCTTATCTGCAATACAATTTTAATCTAGTAACAAGTTCTGTTTGCAGAACCTCTTTCTCTTTAAGGATTTTAAAAGCCCTCTGTTTGCACTGATCACTGTTCTGGGGCAAAAGAAAAGAGCTGCTTATCAACACTGTAATATTACCCCATGGAAAAAATAGAGAAATTAATCACAATAAGAGAATTGATATGTGAGAGAGAAAACTCAGATGACAGGCATAGTTGACAAGGTTGTTGGCTTCTACAAAAATGTCATTTTAAAAAAAATTGTGTCTACATGTTCAGAGCTCAAACGAGAGCCTAAAAAGCAGCCTTGACTAGCAGTAATTGAGATCATGAGAAGGGTTTCTCTGCATGGTGGAGACATATAACATCTCTTTAAAAGCAAATACTTAGAAATTCATTCTGTCCTTAGTTATATATGGTGACTTAATTTTTAAATAAGCTGGGGATGGCTGCTTACTGCAGTGGAAAGGACAAGGTATAGTTCTCCTACAGTTTCAGAAAGAACCTGCATAAACCTGCAGTTTCACCATTACTGTGGATGGGGGAAATTTTCTGTAAAGTCTTAGCAAGTGTTCCCTCCATTGGTGCTTACTCTGTTTAAACACCAGAGGACCTGGAGGCTCTCGTACTTTAATCAGCTTCAGCATGCAAAGGAAGGGTTTGCATGGTCACAGATGTATGGTGTACCTATAGGAGCATGGCTGGACTAGATGACTTTTAAAGGTCCTGTCCAGCCCAACACATTTTGTGATTCTGTGAGTCCATGATTCTAAGTTCTGGGGAGGACACTGCTCCATTTCTTCCTCCCCCTTCTTTTATTCCGGGGCTGTGCAGACTGAGGGCATTTAGAGCTCTACTTTGAGATGGCCAAAGGGCTGCTCCAAGCCATCTGTCCAAATGTGCTTCTGAGTTAGAACTTTCAGGCTGCCGCAGGCATTCCCCTAAACCAGGCAGGGCACCTCAGTGGTCCCTCCATGCTGCTGAGGGGAACAGGGTGGCAGGTCCTTTCTTCCCTACTGGGAAGGAACCATCTCCACCCCATTGTACCTGTCAGGCTATCATGCAGCCGTCACACCCTTGGGCAGTGCTTCTGGCTGCCCTAGATAAAAGAGTTGCACATTGGTCAGAGGCTGTGATCAGCTCTGTCTGAGGGATTACACTTAGATTAAGAAAAAGTGGTCCTGTGTTGAATCAAATTAGCGAAAGTCTGAAGTATGAGCTGGCAGCCGACAGGAGCACAGACCATGCACATGGGAACAAGTTATCGCTGGGGAAGATCATGTGGATTTATAACACATCCGTTCCTTTGGCTGCCCAAGGCAATGCCTGATGATGGGAGGATGCTGTCCATTTGCCACGAGTAACAAGAGGTGCATGTGGTACACCCTTCTGAGAGCTTGCTCATGCTCTCCTAGCTGCTTTGATGTACTGCATTAGCCACTTGTGGATTTACTCAGCTGGCAAACTGTATCTCCAGTTTTAGTCCCACACCAAGATCGTCGTCATTATTAGAATCATAGAATCATTAAGGTAGAAAAAGATCTCTAAGATCATCTAGTCTAACCTTCTACCCAACACTACCATGACCACTAAAGCATGTCCCGAAATGCCACATCTACACATTTTTTTGAACACTTCCAGTGATGGCAACTTTACTACTTCCCCGGGCAGCCTGTTCCAATGCCTCACCACTGTTTCAATAATGAAATTTTTCCTAATATGTGATCTAAACCTCACCTGGTGCAACTTGACACCATTTCCTCTTGTTGTATCATTAGTAATTTGGGAGAAGAGACTAGAAGAAACTAGAAGAGATTGACACCCACCTCACTACAACCTCCCTTGAGCCTCCTCTTCTTCAGAGTTAACAACCCCAGCTCCTTCAGCTGCTCTTCATAAGACGTGCTCTAGACCCCTCACCAGCCTTATTGCTCTTCTCTGAACCTGCTCAAGCATGTCAATTTTTTTTTCTTATACTGTACAGGAGGTAGAGGGAAACACATTGCAGACAGGCAAGGTTAGGATTGGTGTTGTTTCCATACTCACTAGAGAGTGCTTCACTGAAGAGCAATTCATTCTACTGACATCTGCCACCAAACCTAGCATGAGATGTCAGTCTGGAAGATCCTCTTTCTCCACTAACATGGGCCCGGTTCAAAGACCTAAAATTTTTGAATAAGCTGAAGTCAAGGGCAGTGAATTGCACCAAAACTTGTCCCACCTGAGCTTCTTGGAAAGATCATGGCAGATGTAACATCTCCCCATATTCTGCTTGGGATCTCAGTTCCAGGCAAACCTGAAAGCCCAGCCTCTGCTTATATGGATACCAGGATACTAATGGTTCTTTTCCATGTCCTTCTGGCAGCGAGTGCTTTTGGCCAGTTTTACTTCCGTGCAACACATTCATGTACTAGGACCACAATGTTAGGTTAACAGCACCTGAAATTGTGGTAAATCTGCTGACTTGCAGCTTGGGTTTTTCCCCAGATAAAGAACGAGGTGCCTACCATTGTGCTTCACTCCCAGCACTCTCCTGTTGCCCTCTTTGTTCTTTCCCACAGAGTGCTGAAAAAGCAGGATTCCCTGGGGGCATAAAGTTAAGATCTAGCACTTCAGGAGGCAATTACAGTGGAGACAGTGGTAGACCAGGGGAGCAGCTCTGAGGAATAGCATGTCCCAGGAGAATGTGTTTTGCTCTTCTCCAATAGCATTGTTACAGTGCACAAGTATCTGCCAAGTACATGCAGTACAGCAGCCCAGCTCCCTATCCCCAAGTGTGGTGGGGTTTTTTTAATGGTTAAATAGTGTTTAGATACGTTTAGACCTTGGCTTGCCAACACTTAGCTATTGTCTGCAGGGGCATGTCCTCAAGAAACAATGCGGAAAGCCCATTATAGTTAGTGATAGACCTGAGCTGCGTAACTGAGATTCACCCATAAGCCTCACGATGTTCTGATCTAACGCTCAAATCTAGCAGATTCCTCTGTTGCAGATAAAAGGAAAATAAAACAACCCACCAGAACCAACATTTCCAGAGCTGAATTTTCCAAATTCTAAAGAACCTGAGGATTTTACTTTGGTTTGAGGGCTCGGTGTCAGGGTTCAGATCTTCTTGTTCCCGTATATGAATACTCAGGAGGAGTGCTGGATGCTTGATCTTGTTTCAAGCCTGGTCTCTAGTTACATTGAAAGTGTTTAGTGAGGAAACGCTGATCATAAGTTGAATGAATATCTGGAAAAATTAATTTAAAGTCAGATCTGTAAAAGCCTGGTTTTGGTGCCAGAACAGCAATATCGTTAAGGAATATATTTTTTCTCCTGCCCCCCTTTTTTGGGGTGGGGGCAGAGAATTTGAAATTTCTGTAATGGCAAAAACTTCAGTGCAAATGCTATTGAATCCACTTGTAAGTCTTTTTGCCAATACAATCATTTATGTTTTGCTTATTGAAATCAGCAAAACCGATAACAGCAAAAGCAGTACTCCTATAAGGAAGGCTTGCTGGTATAGCACTTCTGGAATACTTACACCTGGAATCTTTAACAATAAGACCTTGCTGAAGTAAATATGTACAAATATATATATATTGGAAAGAGGTAGTGAGGGAAACAGTCTGAGTCATCTCCAGTCTGTCCCAATGGATGGCTGAAAAAGCTGTGCCTTGCTTCCAGTTCCTACATAAACAGTGGGAGCTTCCTCTCTGTTATTTATGCTCTATGAGTAGGACGACGCCAGTAACGAGCACCACCATTCTTAGCAGCTTATTACCCTCACAGTGTGCACACAAGCCTCCCCAAGGGCATTGCCAAACTCACCAGACAGCCTCCCCAAGGTATGTTCTGAAGAGCTAATGCACGTCACGCCCATGCAATCCTCTTTTCCTGCATCTCCAGGCAAGGGCACGAACCGCCCATAAAAGCATGCAAATCATTCCCTAAGTATTGTACCAGTGCGTAAACGAAAATATTTCCTTGCCCTGAGGAAGTCACCAGCAGTGAAGAGATGGAAAAGACTCCGGAAGAACTGAAGGGGGTCAGCTCTTCCCTAGATGAGGTAACAGGGGGCTGGAACAAGCTGGGTCATGAGGAAGCCAAAACCACCATGCTGGCCAATGGGACAGCACAGTGGGGCAGAGGGTTCCCCTCCTGGCTCAGTACACCCCGAGTTGACAGGCTGTGGTGGCCCTTGCATGGGCATAAGTTGCTGCTGAACTGGCAGGACCAGGGTGGCTCAGGGACTGTTCCTGGCCAAGCCCTGCCACCCAGCCTGAGCTAGCCTGCCTCTCTTGGCCATCATGGGTGGACTTCATCCAGCCAACGGGCAGCTGTCCTTGGCCAAGGCCACCAGCTTGGAGCTAAGAGAAATATGTGACTTCTTGGGCCTGACTTAGTGGCCAGGGCACTGGTAGAAAGAGATTAATACAGCTGACTGACCAAAGGGGCTGCAGTGGACATGGGGAAGACTGCTGGCAAGCAGTTGATGCTCTGCTGCTGGCCTTTACAGGCTGGAGCTATTGCAGAAATGGCCTCTTCAATTTTACAGGTGTTTTTAAAATCTTTTTAAAATATTTAATCTTCAAGCTAATCAGCTTGAAGAAATATCCTTTTTCCTCTTCCTTAATTTTTGGGGCAACATTTCCCACGTATACTTCCAAACTCAAAACATTGGCTTACTGATGCAAGCCTAGCGTATTGAGCAAGAAGCTGGCATTGCTAAATTGGAGCAATACCATCTTCTCCCAGGGAATCACAGTAGAGGAAACAAGTTTTCATTCAAACCTAATCAACTAGTCCTACAGGAAGTCACGAGACCAGCTCCTCTCAAGCCAAAGCACTGAATGCTTAAACAACAAATGGAGATGTTGACTAAAAGGAAAGAAGCCTTTTAAATCTATATTGGCCAACACAGTTCAAAAGGGAGGTTTATTGTTCTAAGTGTATATACTATAAACAAGGCAGTTATTTGATGTTCTGAGAGTTTCGCAACAGGACTGTTTAATGCGATCCTCCAAGAAATGGTTTTAGCGTGAGTGAGGTGGGTGGTTCTCTGAGGCATTCTCTGAGGATTTCATCAGTATACCAAGTCTTTTGGGAGAGCTTCCACCCTAAGAAAGTTAGATCTGTCATATTGGGTACTCTGCCTCTCCCAGGTGACATAGAACAGAGGGATGAAAGGGCATAACCCCCTGTGAAGTAGGAGTGGGGGGAAAAAAAATAAAAGGATTGCCTAGGTAAAGAGGAGAGGAGTTTTGTTTATTGCTCTTCCAGAGAGGGAGTCTGCTCTATATTTGAGTTTTGGAAATACTTTTTGTCCATGTTGCCAACACAGGCAGCAGTGTGTCGGTGTTCAGCTAGATTCTAACAGCACTTCCAGAGTCCTTGACAGGTATCTTTATGATCCATGGCCATCTAGCCATCCTGAAATGAACTTGTAAGATGGTGAGATTAAAAAAATAAATAAATCACAGCACAACAAGGACTGGCGTGTGTGATCAGAGATGGAGACTTCAGGCAAGTTGCCATGAGGCAGCTGCGGCAAGCTGGAACACAGTGAAGAGATGTCAGCTCCCCTTCTCCAGCTGAAGGTGTTCAGGGCTGCAGAGGGACCTGGCCATAGCTGGTACTCCACATTGTGCTCTGAACTTCTTAAATTTCCACTCTCATGTTGTGCCATGTGGAACCTCGTTTCATCTGCTTGAGAACAGTGCTGTCGATTGCAAAATGTCTCTTCCAGATGCAACACCACTAGCAAATATAATGGTCAGAGAAGGCCAAGGTGGAAAACAACCATGCAAGTGGATGCAGGTTACACCTCTGGCTCCTGCTGGCAAGTAGTACTTGCGCTGTTGTTAATGCAGGATTTTTTGTTTGTTTGTTTGATGTGGTTGGGACAGGAAAGCCAAGCTCTTTGCTGTGAGTCCACCCAAGTTAATGACTATGAACTGGGTCATTGCCCCTATAAAAGAGAATGCCTTGAAGGAAGATTGTAGTGTAATAAAGAAAGGTAATCCAAGTACTGCACTTAATTCTGTGCTTAGCAACATGTAGCCGAGATGTCACTCACTCTTACTAGAGCTTTACACCAGTCTGTGAGACTAGATTTCTACCCTAAATCTAAGGGAGAAAGAAAAGTTTGATCCAAAGGGTAGGGTTTAGAGCTGAACCATGAAGAAGATCAAGCTCTGAGCTTCGCTGTTTAGGCACTTCCCCGCTTCAGGCCGTACTTAAGTCTAAAGCATCACATGTTAATTAGTGAGGATTCACCACAGAGCCTAGGAAACTCCAGCTACATCCTAAACAGCCCAGTGGGCCATGCACTTGTATACAAGGTGCCCTCACCCTTTCACCCATCCCTGTATAGCTAAATGGAGGGGATGCTGACTTCTTCCAAGGAGAAAAACTGTGGGCCGTACCCGATTGCCTCACTGATTAGCTCATGCTGACCTAACCCACCCATTGCTCTGAGACAGGATTAAGTATACCTACCCCACCCTGCCGAAACTGTAGAGACATTTAAGGACTGATGGGTGGTAGCAAAGCAGTAAAGGCTGCGGGTACCTACTGGAGGAATAACAACTCTTAAAAAAATCTTTCCCCAACGCATTCCATAAATCGTCCTTATTGTAAATCAAGCCAGACCTGCCTTGCCTCCATGGCGTGGACAATAACGCATCACAACTTTTATGAAAGGGTAGGTTTTCTAGTCTCTCCTGAATTGTTGTGTTTATAAGAGAGCACACTAGACTATCACATGTTCCTCAGAGGTCATGGTTTCTGATCTCTCTGCCCAGCTTGCTGCTTTCTCTTACAGTTTTTCTCACCTCTCCAAGTCTTTAACGGTATAATGCAAACTTAGCCTGAATTCTCACCCCGACATAAAGTTCCCTGTACCCCAAGTGAACAATTTCCCTGGCAAGGGAATATAAACATAACTGAAACGTGGGTCCCATCCATCAATGAGGATACTTGTCTCTGGGTCATAGCTTTATAATGCCTTTTTTATAAAAGAAAGACCGAGCCAAAATCCTGCTTTTAGCTAGCGTGAAACTCTGGATAAGCTTACACTTGAAATGAGCATATGGGCCCATAGGCAAAGCCCAAACTACATTAATGCCTGAGCAAACCATTAATAATGCAGGAGAATTAGAAACTTGGGACACTCAGCTTGATTTACCAAAAAGGTCATGCCCACGGATTGAGTTGCAGGTCTTAGCACCGAGGCTTGCACAAATCCTCTCTGGTGGCAGAGGTGGAGGAGTCTTTGCAGGTGGCTTTCCTTCTGGCTGTCCTGCACGTGTAAGCAGCAGAAGGCACAGTGTGTGTTACTGATCTGGGTTTCAGGACATCTACACGTGGTAACCAGAGAAGTTGTAGCAGAGGCACAAGGAAGGCAAGCTGAAATCGATCCAAGAAACATGTAGTCCCTCAGCTATCCTGTTGCAAATCCCACTGAGGGATGTCAGTATAGCAATATGGGAGATTACTGAAGAACAGACCTTTCATGTTTTATGAATATAGAAAGCAAAATAAATGCAGACCCAACAAGTTTGCAGCCTACGTGTGTCCCTGTATGAGAATCTGAGAGAACACGTGTAGGAAAGCAATGGCAAGACTGCCGAATCTGATGGGTATTGCCTCGACCTCTGAAACAGCATCTAGGAGGAAGACTGACACATCTTGTGTGCCAGGTGATATATGGAGGAGGCCACCCCTGTCAAGCCAACAGTCTGGGTATCAGCTGCACAGGTGCTTTGCCTGGCTTGGCTGCATCTGCACCTTTCCCTGTTGGGATGGGAAGGAAGGAGTTAACAGTCTTCTAACTACCTACTACAGCTTGAAGGCATGGTACATGCATAGACAGAGAGGAGGATTGATGGGCCCCTCAGGCTGCTTAGGGAGAGGTGTGGTTGCAGGGTAATGCCTAGGTGCTCTTGGAGAGCACATAGCACCACTGGTGCAGCTGCGTTTTGTACAAGCACAGCAAAGCCACCTCAGGTTCCCAGGCAAAGCAGGCCGGGCTGGTAATAGTCAGAGAAAACTGTACCTGCCAGGCACCCTGCTTGCCTGAGGTCTGTGTGTCCATCTACTCCTGGCTGAGCTGGGGAAAGTTGCACAGCCACCACCAACATGTGACACCTTGCAGCTCTGCACCTGGCCCAGGAACAGAGACATCTAGTGTTTCACTCAGAACGTAGGTGGCTGTATCAGCACCTACCTAGGTCCTCAGAGAGCTTCGGGTCAACCTGCCACATCCCCAGGTACTCAGTCTTTTCTCCCTTCTCCAGAGCTGCAGATGCCTCAAACCTTTGTACAAAGGGTGTGAAATCCACACCTCTGCATTCTTCTACCGCACCGACCATGCTACAGGGCTAGTAGAAGACGTGTTCCCAGTGCTGGGGCTTATCTCTAATTCCCAATGCCTCTCAGCTGTGTCACATTAATCAGAAAAAGGCATGATACTCTTAAAGAATCTGCTGCCAGGCCTACCCTGGTGCTGCTGGGGCCCATCCCATATGTGACCTTACCTGGAGAAGAGGGGAAGGCAGACCCTGACTGGTGATCTGACATGGGGTGGGGGACTGCCTCTCCTGCTTGCTGGCATTGGGACTTCACTGAGAGGAAGTCTGCTCTGTTTGTAAAAACCATCACTGGCAGAACTGCTGTGGAAGCTGTGGTTTTCCAATTGCATGTCACAGGGGCTAAATCATCTCAAATCATGCTTCTTGTCCCCTTTGCAACACATTAGAGCAATGAGATAAGAAACAGATAAGATTGACACTTCTAAGGTTTTTCACCTGGGTTATCCGAAAAGCAATACCTAGATGACAATTTTCTTAGATGGGATTTTTCTGGCTGGCTTCTGCTGGACTTCCTTCCATTCTCCTCTGCTTTACTTGTTCTCTGCCTCTTCAAATGATAAGAGGTAATGTCCACGTTGTCCATAAGTCATGCAAATATCCAGCTGAGCACAGAGAAGAAAGGACAAGGGATCAGTTAGTAGCCTTTAGAATAATGTATGAGAAATCATAGGCTGTATTTATCGCTTTGCTCTGCCACAGAGACTTGGACTGGATCGACACTGGTTCCCCACTTGTAAAACAGAGATAATCAGTCTTCTCAAAGCTGTTGCTTGGAGAAAGTTTGTTATTGCTCATTAAGCCCTTTGAGGTTGTTAAAAGGCAGGCTAGCTGTTGCCGCTATGCGAGGTCTATCACCAGGCTAGGAGGCACTCTGTGACTTGAAATACAACAGCCCTTTGCATGGGGGAGGATCATTAATTCCACAGGGTACCAGATAAACCGGAGGAAGTGGAAAGACAAAGGAGTGGCTGAAGTCTCAAGGCCCTTCTCCCCCATCCCCTGCTTCCCACCTTTGCCGTGCCAACACAACAATACTGGTGTGACAGCCCTTTCCACCATGGCTTGGGGCAAAAAATATGGTTATGCTGCCTACACACCACATCTGTCCTTCATCTCTGTTCCTCCTCCTTGGTCAGCAGGTGGACAGCCTGAGTGGCTGTTCTCCTGCAAAAATAAAAAGAGGAATGGTGATGGATGAGGAAGACAGCGCTGGAGGAAGGCAGAGGGGATGGAGCGTTGCAGTATGGGGCAGGATGGAAAAGCTAATCCTGAGCAGAAGGAGAAAGTGGAGATCCTAGAGTAAAAGAGGGAAGGGGAGAAAGGAGCAAACAGGCACTCTCCCAAAAGAAAGGCAAACGGGGGGAAGTATGGAAGAGGGCCTGGCAATGGGAGCTGATTTTGCAGATTTCCTGGAAAATGGGAAAAGACGAAAGGTCACGCAGAGCCTCCTTCACGGCACATGCATCTCTGGGCAGGTGCTTTGCACACCCAGGAGGTAGCACTGATGTACACAGCAACTACTTTCACCTGCCGCTGCTGGAGCAGAGATTTGGGACCAGTCCAAAGATCCACAACAGTAACACCACCTTCATTTGGTGCCCACTTCGTCCAGCTCCAGCCCCGACTGTTTGCCTTCCCCACTGTGGGGTGGTGATCAGTCACACAGTGGTCACCCAACTTGTTCTACCGCTCCGGTTAGACAACACGGAACAGTTACAAGAGAGTTCCTGTGAGGGTAAAGACAAGGAAAACATGGTTGTACTTAAAAGTATTACCAGTGCAATAATGTTGGAAGGGGGCTGGGAACAGGAGGGAGGGCAGTACTTTGTCAGAGCAGTAACAACCCAAGTGTAGGTAAGGTTATGCTGCAAAAGAGCATTTTTACCAGGAAAGCTTATTTCACTTTTACTAGGAAAGCTTATTTCACTTGGAAATTCCTGCAAACAATGTCAGCAACTGCTTTGTACAGAGAAGTATCTATACAAGAGCTTATATAGGCACTCATATCGCTGTGGCTTAGCCAGCTCCTGCTCAGCAGCTGCATGTTGCCTGAGAAGGAATACCTGAGTTCACATATGCACGGTCATTGAACACAGACAAACAAGGTACAATCATTACTTATTAGGATTTTGTTGCCATCAATACCTTGACAGTGTCTAAGCTCTAAAATGTGCACTATGCAAGGAAAATGGAGGAGGAAGCCATATACAACTTTGGGAATAGCCTGCTACTGATAAATCTCTTTGGTGAGGACCGATTCTTCAGTGGGTCTTTTTTGTTGTGCAGAGGAATAGGTACTGTAGCTACGCAGAAAAGCCATGTCCACACTGCTGAGAGACCTCTCTACTACAGCTTCCCAGAACAGGCAAAGCGACAGAAAGGATACAAAGCCAGAGAGGTGACAACTAGATTGACTGACTTCAGCCTGGCTCCTTGTGCTATTGGACTCACCTCCAAATTTTCCTTCATCCAGAAACATTAACTCCAAGCCCTCACTGACCACATCTTTTTTTCCACAAGTGATGCGTGCTCAGGCCTGGAAAAACACAGGTCATTAATGGATCCTACTGTGACAGACAAGGACCACAGGCTACCTGCAGCCCCTAGGCTGAAAACTGCAGTTCCCCCAAATGAAGGGTAAAAGAATTTGGCTCTTTGTTTTAGGGATTGTTCTCCCCAACCCTGAGCACAAGTTGAATATTCATGAACCTCCTATATGAATTAGTTATCTTCTAAAAAGCAAACACAAAGTCCCCATTCTGCATGAGGTGTCCATGAGCTGGACAAAGCCAAGTGTCTGCTCTAGCAGCAGGTTTCCCAGGGAGTCTGCACGCTGCCTAAAACCAGTTACTCTTGCCTATTAAAGCAGGATCGAAACTGAACAAAGACAAAGATCCTTCCAGAGTTGCTTGAGGCAGCTGCAGCTAGTTCAGACTTCTACATCTCTTGACCTAACATGACTCCCAGGCTGCCATATTGTCTGGATTGGAAGTTAGGAAGGAAGCTAACGTGATTTTTATTGTAAGTGTTGCTCAGCAGTGCAGACAATCTAGTTCATGTTAGGAGTTCAGGTTGTTAAGCACCTTGCCAGCACAGAGGTTCAGATTCGTGTTTGAGCTGTGTTTGTGGTAGAAACAAATGGGTGTGTATGAGCACAAACGTGTGTAATGGGTCATTTACAGGTGTTTGTGGTAGCATGCACATGGGCATCTCGGAGTGGGAGCACTCCTGAGGTTGTTGAGGACATCAGAGAATGGTTCATTGTATACCCGATGGAGCTAACAGGATGACATTTAAGAAATGGGTGTCAATGGCAGACCCTGGTCCAAGAAAGATGGCAAGAGTGTGCAAAAGAAAAAAAAGAAAAAAAGGTGAGCGGTTGCAAATGTGTGTACAAAAGAAATAAGACATGCCTAACTCTGTGCTGGGTCTATCTGCGATAGAGTTCAAAACTTTCTTCATAGCAGCTCGTATGGTGCTGTGCTTTGCATTTTTGGCTAAAACAGCATTGATAGCACACCAGTGTTTTGGCTGCTACTGAGCAATGCTTGCACAGTGTCAAGGTTTTGTCTCTCTTCTCCCTTCACTGCACAAGTAAATAGGCTGGTGGTAGACAAGAAGTTGGAAGGGAACAGCCGGGACAGCTGACTCAATCTAACCAAAGGGATATTCTATACTGTATGACTGTATCATATTACATACACAGCAACAGAAGCTCAGGAAATGGAGGAAGGAGGGGTGTTCATGGCTATGGCATTTGTCTTCCCAAGCAACCCCTATAGGTACTGAGGTCCTGCTTCCCAGGACATGGCTGGACACCTGCCTGCCGATGGGAAGTAGTGAATGAGTTCCTCTTTTTGCTTTGCATGAAGGTTTTATCTTCATTTTATTTCCCCCCCCTGTCCTGTTGAGTTGAGGGGCATGAGAAGGTGGCTGGGTGGGCATCTAGCAGGTAGCCATGGCCAACCCACCACACTATCCTTTTGTTCAGGTGGCCTGTGTCCCTCTCAAGTCTCAGACAGTAGGGACAGTTAGTGCAGACAGTGGGGACTGTTAGGGACGCTTAGGAGGCTGGTGAGCAATTCAGAGGGTCAGACTGACCTTGTAGACACAAGGGGTGCCTGGGAATACAAATGTCATTACACCTAAAAATATCACAGCAGTACCAAGGCTACAGCAGTTTGCCCGTACAGCAAGTGCCTCTGGGCTGGCATTGCCAGGTAGGACCTTCTGAATCACCACGGACCCCTGCCTCTCTGCGCAGCAAGGTGAGGGGGCTTGTGCTGAGAGGTGGACTTGTAGGTGCTGCTCATGGCATATGCTGAAGAGTGTTCCTCCTCACTCAGCAGGCCTGGTGCACATGAAGGCTGTCTGGTCACCTACAATGCAGTGTCCCCTGCCCACATCAGTGGGGACAAGACTGCCAGCCATATGGGTCCCTTTCTCTGTGCTCTGTGCCATCCTGGTGACACCAGCTCCATGCTCTGCCCAGGGATGTCTCTGCTGCCAATTCCTCTCCAGCCCAGAGTGAACATGTCAGAGCAAACAGGTCTCCTGCAACCACCAAGGGGCAGAGAGAGGATGTCCTTGGTCAGTCCCCACTGTATATCCTCCACCAGCTGTGTGCAGATGGCAGAGACCCTAGTGCTCCAGAGGTCTGTCCTGTCACCATAGTCAGAGCTTTTCTGGACTACAAGTGGTTGGACTCCACTTGCTCCCTTTTTCCAGCCCCTAAATGGAGCCGGCCCTTACCCTCAGAAGATGTTGAAGGACACCAGCAGGACTGCTAGCTCCGTGAGCCAACCCCACACCTCACAGAAGCACCAGGTATAGGCATAGTCACAGCATGGTTTATGGGGTCCCGAGACACCATTCTCTTCTGCAGCATGAGAGACCCTGACACACATGCACTTGGCATGCCCCAGCCCCTCCCCCATCTCCCCCAAGGGCTACGTATATTTCTCTCCACCTTTCGAATTGCACCCTCTCCACCTGGAGCCCCCCACATCACAAGACTTTGGCAGCCTCCTCCAGGCCCTGGTCAGGCTGCCCACCTGCAGCCCCAGGAGGAGGAGGATGAAGAGGGGGCAACGACACTGAACTATTTCTCTCCCCGCACTCTGGATGCTTGCAGGGAGAGGTGAGCATGAATGGTGGGGCTCTGCTCTGTGTCTCCTGCCTCCCTGTTCTTGAACTTTTAACTCTCTGACCTTCATCCATTTTTTTCCATGAATTGTCCCCATTTCTACTGTTTTCCTTTATGCTTCCTCATCCCAAGAACTATATGTTTTAGTGAGGATCAGCTGACACCCAACTTCAGGGGTAGGGTTTTCCCCAGCAGTCCTTGGCTGGTGGCCACATGATTAAAAGCAGCAGGAAAGAGGCAGCAGGAACCCAATCTGGCATTAATGAGAGTGAGAGGTTGCTGCATGACCAGTGGAGCAGCAGGAGCCTGGCCAAACAGCAGCATAACAAGTGGCACTGTGTGTAGCAAAGCTTCTCGTTAGCATAACACAGATCTCAGTTACACACAGGGCGCTCAGCTTCCCAGCTTTGCCCTTTCCTAATCAGCCTTCTTGCATAAGGAAACATAAAAGACTGGAGTCTGCTTGTTCCTTGCAGGAAAAAGAGATGTCTCACACTCCTACTTGAATTGTGTTTGTGTGTGGCTCATCTCTGGAGCTGACAGTGTCCAGATGGAGCTGACCAGGCTAAGCGATCTGGGACTGAGCGGTGTGGAAGAGGGCTATCTCATAGAATCATAGAATGGTTTGCTTTGGAAGGGACCTTAAAGATCATCTAGTTCCAAGCCCCCTGCCATGGGCAGGGACACTTCCCACCAGACGAGGTTGCTCAAAGCCCCATCCAACCTGTCCTGACCAGTCTCACTTCTCTTTGCTGGGAGTCCGCATCCTCTATCAGCTGGTGGAGCTGGCAAGGTGTCCATGGGCAGGAAGGACCACGCGGGACACAAAGCGTTGTTAGGCTTTGCTATCGAACGGCTCACTGCATGGATCTGAGCCCTATTTGGACTTTGCTGGACTCAGTTGCTTTGCAGCCTGCTTCTGCTGCCCTTCAGACCACAAACCTCTTCTCTTTTCTGCACATGGTGCTTGGTGAGGCTGATAGCAGGATGCTAGCTGCACAGCTCTCTTGGCTGGCCACTCTCTTGCAAGGTCTGTATTAAGAAACTCCTCAAGGTAGCTCACTGCTATAGCATACAGCAAAACATGTGGGGCTTTACACTAACTATCAGATGCAGCTTATTTCAACTCCTCCATGTACAACATGACAGGGACTTGCTGGCTCAGCTCAGTAAGCAAAAGATCATGCTTCTTCACAGCCTTAACTGATAGCAGATGTAGCAAAGGCCTGGTCCTAAAGTCCCTGATGTGAATATCATCAGAAGAAATTACATAATTTAGCCGTTACCATACCCTTACACAAAAGAGTGATCCCCAACTTCAAGCTTGGAGGCGGTCCATAACCTTTGTGCAATCTCGGGAATGGATTGCAGTCTGAGGAAACCGCTGTCTGCGCAGGCCAGAGACATCAAAACAAAGTATTGCCCACAACATGTTGCTTGCCCGGTATCGTTAGCTAAGGAATGACATATAATATGTGGTCATATCTATCATCTGTTTGGCTATGCCAGCATAATTCATGCAGTCAAAGAAGTTATGTCAGTAAAATTTCCCAAGTGGACAAGCCTCATCATGGTTTTCTGACAACCACATAATACAATATTTTCACATCGCTTAGAGCAATGAAGCAAGCATCAGATATGGCTTTTGGTGGAAGAAACTCTTTGAACAAAAGCAGCATGTTGAAGAGTGGGTCACCATCCAAAAGTTTTTCTGCCTTTTCTGGAATAAAGAAATGCATGAACAGTTTCTGCCCTTTTAGAATATGATTTCAAAATAAATTTACCAGAGACTTCAAAAATCATCACTTGGAGCTGGGAACCCAACAAGACAGGCAGTGTTTGCTCTGTATGTATCAGGAGAATTTGTATTGGCAACTGCATTTCCGCAGTAGAGATGTGACTTGTTCAGACTCTGTGTTGAAAGCAGACCAGCATGGGAGTATGCACAGAGCGTGTCTGTTTGCACCCTGATTTGCAGCATGCAATTGCTCAGAAAAAGCATTCACCTGCTCTTGAAAGCTTGTATGAGTGCACAAAGAGGAGAATACCAGTACAAGCACGTGTAGGTGACACAGGCCATGGTCATGGCCACCTGAGAAGTGCAAGGTATGCCATTAGGTATATCTGTGTGGTGGCAGGAGGGATGTGACACAGTGACACTGCAGTGCACCTAAGGGGAAACCTTTGGAGGATGGGGCCTGTAAGGATGCCAAAATAAAGCTATCTGCACTTCATCAGCCAGACACCTTTTAGACATGTCCCAGGCTTCAGCCTGGCTAAGGAGAGCTGTCAAAATGTAACCTGCAAACGTGATTTTGTCCTGCTGGACAGAGGGAGTCAATATTGCACTCCACTGCAATATTGATGGGGTGACACTGGGTCTTAAGCGTAGAAGGATTAGACAATAACTCTAGAGATAGAAAGCATGACCATGAAATAGGTTAGATATGGAGCAATGTCCAGTCATAAACAGAATTTGACCTCATCTGTGTACAAGGAATAGCCTAGGTTTACCATATTTCAGTCTTTTAGAAACCATGGACCAAATCGTGACACTTCATCAGCTTCAAGACTGGCACTGACTCAGAAAATAGTCAAATGCAGTTCTAGTCCTCTGTGGATGAACAGGATTGATTTTCCTGTAACTGAGAGGAACACTGTACCTGGCTGCTTCAGGGCTATGGTATTTGCAGCAGGGATGAGACTTTGGCAGGCCAAGGAGTAGGAGGAAAGAACAAGCCATGAGCTGTATCTGTGAGGCCACAACAACAGATGGGGCTGGAGGCAAACCATCCAGATAAAAATTGTCCATAGGTGAAGCAAAGACCTGCTTGCAAAAACCTGTGTCTGAACTTGCCTACGCAGAGCGGGTGTCTGAGTCTCAGTCCAAGCCCTCCTGGAAGCCCAGTGGGGTAAGAGGTAGGAGTCAGAGCAGAAGAGATCACAGAGTTCATATCAGTAGAGGGTACAGACTAGTTAACAAGAGTCCAAATCCAGCAGGTCCTTTGTCCCATGACTCACAAGGACAAGAGGAATTTTGCAGAAATGGAGCTTCAGACCTTTGGATGGTTTGCAAAAAGGCATCTTGCTGCTGATATATATGAATTGCTCTCAGCTGAGCTCTGTGGGTATAGAGCAAGGGTGGCATTCAACCTGTCCTGGTTTTAACCACTCCCTCTGTATCATCACCATCACAGACGGTGGAAGAATTGCACAAAGGGTTACTCAGCTGCTTTCCTATCACAGCCCCCCTAACTCCCCCACCCCAGCTGCAATGGGAGGTCTACAAAGCGTGGCTTGTGTTTTCATCCAATCTACAGGAGACTGAGAGGAGCCGCAGTAATAGACTTCAAACATGTGAAAGGTCATTGCAGAAGGCAAGGGAATAACCCATTCTCTTCCCACTGGGGGAAAGTCAAACTCACGTGCCTAAAATTCAGTAAGAAGATCCAGCTCAATACCATGAACCATCCCTAAATAATAAGGTGGGTGAATCACTTCCCGAGTAGGCTGGAGGGCTAGAGGGGTGCTAAAGACATGCCAAAAACCATGTCAGGCATGGGCTAGGTTTAGTTAATCCTACCTTGGAGATGAGGATCGGGTAGCTGATCCCAAGGTCCTTTCCTATTCTGTATCCAGTGATTTCACCAACCCTTACAGAACCCAGGGACCAAATACAGCTATTAAAAGCTTTGTAAGGTCCCTACTGGTTTGTGTTTCTTCCATAAAAAAACCCCCGACTCAACAGACTCACCCATCGTTTATTTAGGAAGGCCCATGGTTTATTTAGGAAGTAAACAGATATTCAGGGAAGGAAAACATCCTCCCATTTACTCCATAGCCAATACTTAAGGGAGGACTGTGAGAGGAACCAACTCCTGCAGTGCCTTCTAAAAGCAGGCAAAACCTCTCCTTTGGGAACAAAAAGATACAGCACAGCCAGCACGGCCATCTCTCCCCTAAATGCCTCCAGTTTCTTGGACCGGTGGATTTCAACCTTTCTGATTATAGATCTTCACAAGATTTTCTCCCTTTGAAGACGCAAGCTCCATAAAGTGAATTCAAACTAGCCAGCAAAAGCCTTGCTTTTCTTGATTACCTTTCATGGACCTTTCAGAAACAGGGGGTCTGCAGACCACAGGTCACTTTGTTGACTAGAGTTCAGATTTAATCTCTTTAAAACCAAGTGCAAGGGATCAGGCATCTGAACACAATATTGCCTGGGACTCTGCCTGGGATTGAGGTCCCAGGAAGAATTTTGTATTTTGAAGCACTTCTTCAGGACAGACCAAAAAGCAAGTAGTTCAGAGTTGAGAGGACTGCAGACAAGAGGACGGAAAAAAATATTTCTTCTTGATTAGAAACAACAGACTGGTCTATAACCCCCCGGGGGCTCATCAACAACCTCATCATAGCTAACACACCATTTCTCACACACTTGGAGATGAAGCAGGCCTGGACATTGTGCTGTCCTAGGCCATTTGCAACCCTCACAAGTACCCTGATGTGGGTATCTTGCTGCGGTTACACCCCACAGCTTAGGAGTCAAGGTAAGAGCCTGATAGTGAATTCCTCACTGCTGTATTTCCCTGAGGGCTGCCAGGAGTTTCTGTTTCAGCTTATGCCCTGGTGGGGCTGGAGGATCAGGCTGTAGCACGGAGTATTGTTAGCAGAGACCAAAATGGGTTGTGCTTGGCAAGCACAGTGGAAAGGAAAAAGAGGGTGACCTAGGAGCAATGCTGTTCTCACTTCATTTTTCCATTGCATCCACTGCTTTTTTTTTTTTCTGTCAAGCCCAAAGAGAGAAACAGAGCAGAAACAAAATATAAACAGGTTCTCTTGCCATAAGTTCTACAAGAGGGGAGCACTGTCAGAGAACAGAAAGCAAGAAGGTCTGGGTTATAGTCCTTCCACTCACTCCCGTTTCTGTCTTTCATCTGCCCTGGATCTGCTTCCTCTCCAGCATCCCACCACTATTGCCACTCAGGGTGCTGAGCTGCTATTTGCATTGGTGCCTCAGCAGGGTACCAAAGAATTATATCACTCAGAGGCTGGCTCTGACGAGGAATTTTTGGAAGCACCTCAGCTCTCCCCATAGCATTTTGTCAACAGATACAACGGCTCAAATACAACAGCAATCAAAGGCA